>NW_021836848.1:7500-42394 GCF_006345805.1 Octopus sinensis | reverse complement strand
ATACACCAACCCTATACATACACACATTCCAGACCCCTCCCACGCACATTTAGCTGGTCCCTCAACCTATTATCAACCCTATTATCTCCCTTATTTCGCTCTCGCGTCTCATGTTTGATCTTTGACCTCTGCCGAAATCAGATCGACATGTTGATTCGTTAGCTACTGCACGCATTTTTTTTCTTCCCCTTCCCCTTCTGTCTTTCTGTGTTTTCTCTCTCTGTGTATCTTTCTGTTGAAGAGCGTAGGCTCGAAACGTTAAAGACTTGTTTTATTTATATTTCCTGAGCGCCATACTAATACAATTGTTCGTTTGTTTTCCACCTGCCTTCGTCTTTTGTTTATTTTCATAAAGCTTCCCGTTATATATACATATATATGTATATATACATATATATATGTATATAAATATATATATATATATATATATATATATATATAACATCAAATTCTCATACATACATACTACATACATACATATACATATATATATATACATAAAGATATATATATATATATATATATATATATATGTGTGTGTGTGTGTGTGGGTGTGTGTGTGTGTGTGTGTGTGTGTGTGTATGATCAATGAGTATCCGGACTGTTGTCATAGTGACGAAGCTAAAGCACGCAGAGTGAAGCCGCTGCGCATGCGCTCTAAGATTTAATATTGTAGCTCACTTCCCTTCTTTGCAGCAGTGCTTGGAAGGAGAAATTGAGCAGAGAATCTGGGCTAAAGTTTGTGAAAAGCTTAGCGATACCTGCTAAGAGGGTTACGCAAAGTTTTCAAAACATTTTCATCGTTCTCGACACAATCAAGGAAATCTTGTGCAACTGAAACCTGTGTTCTTCTTGGTCATCTGAAAGCAGTTTGGCACAAACTTGGTAGATACGCGTCTCATACCCAAATCGCTAGTGATAATGGACTGAACTGAACCGGAACTAATCTGCACATCCTCTGATAATTCACGGATATTTATTCGACGATTTCCCCTCAGAGCTGCACGCACATCTGCGATGTTTTCCTCTGGTTGCAACTTTCCTGGAATGTTCGTCAATACGGCAATCTGGAAAACGTCTGAAACACTTGTACATATGCGTGCGGCTCATACACTCTTCGCCATATACTTTCTGCAATTTTGTGTAGGTCTCTGAGCAGGTGTCACCATGACAACTTCCTCTGTCATGGTCAATGCGACTATAACACGCTACACACCTTCCTATCAAGTATTGCAGAAAACAGCGCGAAAGTAAGCTAGAAGTTAAAATTATGCACAGCAGAGTTCACGGTTAATTTTTGCCAGGCGACTTTACGTGTGTATTAGCTTCGTTACTATGGCAAGAGCCCGGATACTTATTGATCACCTTATGAAGTGGTATCAACCAGTACAGTAGCGCGCCATGAGATGGTAGCACATGGTTGAGTGTGCAGTGAGAGCTAGCAGTGGCCTTCATGAGGTAATATACTGAGTGACATTGCTGAGTTTACTTTGCGAGTTGTGCATCTTCTAGTTTGTGATCCCGTGTATGCTGTAGTTTGCGATTTTGTCATGGACAAGTAGATGGATCCAACGTGAAATTTTGCGTTAAACTTGGGAAGTCTGCTACACAGACATCGAACATGCTTACGACCATGAAGCAATGGATCGTACGCAATGTTTCGAGTGGAACGAGCGATTCAAAAGCAGACCAACTTTCCTCGAATATGATAAACCAAATGGAAGACCTACCACGACAGAAACGCCGGAAAATATAGTATTGTGCATCGAGAATTTGTGCTGCAGGGCCTGAGAATCGATTGGGATTTTTAATCCGATGTTTTGAAGCGTTGGGAAGGTCATTCAGAAAGCCATCGGGTCTGTGGAGCGCGAAGAATTGATTCTTCGGGAAGAAAATGCAGCCTGTAACCGAGCTCTCCTCACGCGTGAATTTCTCGCCAAAAGCGACATGGTATTGCTTTTCACCATTCCTATTCGCTGGGTTTAGCAACTGAGGACTGGCATTTCTTCCCCGTCGCCGTTTTACCACACTTGTCGAGATCCAGACCGGATCATAGAAGGTCCCCGACTTACTTACGGGAAACGACTTCCAGACAGGATTCCAAAAATGGTATGAACGCTGGAAACTGTGTATTGCTGTGCAAGATGACTATTTCCAAGGAAATAATGTTAAATCTTAGTTATATAGTTAAATAAGTATTTTTTTATTAAACATAACACCCATGTGGTGGTGTTAAACTGAACGAGTGGTAGGCGTAACCTAAAACAGGTTCAGGACGTCCGATGGGCTTCCATACTGTTTACATCAACTAAATCATAAAACTGTAGATGATCGATTTTTAAAAACACTCACAAAGAATTTCACGTGATGGATTAAAAAACAGGACTAAAAAAATTGCCAAACGAGCATCTTAGCCACACCACCAAGCCCGCTTCCCTTATATTGAGTTTAAAAGCAATAAACAAACGAAACCCCACCACATATATAAGCTAAATAGAGGACTTGGCCTCCTGGCTACCGTTTGCGATCCAGCTTCTAACTTTCCTTCATATCTAGTGGGGAGTTGTTGGTATCCACTTATACACGCTCGTGACACCACTTTAATTTTGTTCTACTGGTGTTACCACAGAGCACATCAGCATGTACACTTACTCAACTTCCATATATCTGTCCGAGCACAATGACACAGTTCGTCTCGAGTTGAGTCCAGGATATGACGTTGAAGACTCAAAACGAAAGAGAAATATCAATATCTGTTTTTTTTGTTCACTTCTTTATTAGAGCTGCAAAACAAAATCACAAAACCGGAATAAAATTTGTTGGTACATTTATGATTTGACATCAAATCTTATTCCAGTCCTGGCCAAACAGTTTGACGGACGGAAGCGCGTGAATCTTTGAGTAACTGTTTTGCGATGATTTTGTAGCTTTAATAAAAAGTACTTTACCTACTCGGTATTCGTGTATTGTTCTTTTTCACCTTGTTTTGTATTTATGCTTACTCGTCTGTGTGTGTGTGTGTGTCTTTTAAACTTTTTACGAGACCCCTTTTGAATATGCACATAAAGTTCCTATTCCATTATGCCGGCCACAGCCTAACGATACTGACTGGTGAACCAGTCTCTTAAGGTAGCATCGAGCTGCACAGATATAACGCAAGATAAATATAATAGTAATGACAACACTAACCTTTGGATAGAATTTATAAACATTTAATGCTTCATTACGCGCATATCTACCATTTATATGTCTCTTCAGATCACCGACCGTATTCCGTCTTCCGTATTCATTTAACCCACTATAAATGAATTAATTGCATTGCAATTAAAAACATTTGTGTATTATAAATTTGGGTATTTTACCAACAGTATATTGGATAATTGATATCCCATACTGGGTTACATCCATAAGCCTTATCTTACCGTCTACTATAAAGTTAATTATTTGAGGAATATCTATTACTAATACTTGTATATGTATGAATTATCTATGCAATATTTGAAGTACTGCTAGTATAAGTGAATGAATTTAAGTATAGTATATTGAATCCTCAAAATGAATACTGTTGGAAAAATGGAGAAAATATGGAATGATTCATCGCTGAAAGATATATCCATAGCAACCAGGGACCATTTCACTAAGAAACTAATATACAGGATAATAAATAATGTAACATTGTATATTCGTAAGTTGGAACAAACTGAATTTGTTTGTCCATTCTTATTTGTATATATATATATATATATATAAATATATACTATATATATATATGATACCACTATGGTTTCGACAGCTGGGCAGTACCATTCAATCCAGCGGTGTCAACAGCACTTAAATAAGGTTGTTGTTTAGGAACAAAAATACCTTAGATATCACCACATTCATTCAATCTTAATTCTAGGAAGGATTAAAACTAACATTATTAATTAAACTACAACAAAGAAACACATTTATCCTATGTACAAAAACAGTATCGGTAAATTATAATTCTATAAGTAAACCTATATACGAACTCCTAAAATATCTAATTAAATAGCGACCTAAGCTTTGAAGTCCATACAGATGATACTCCCACCAGTGTGCCACGCACTAGGGTCGATGTAATCGACTTAATCCCTTTGTCTGTCTGTTTGTTTTTGTCCCCTCTGTGTTTAGCCCCTTGTGGGTAGTAAAGAAATAAATATAAAAGTGCAATTCTCTTCGCTCCAAAACAAAACAAACAAACTCGATTATACGTGTGTGTGTCTGTCTGTATATCTGCACACGCACATACATATATGTGTATTTATGTATTATATAAATGAATGTATTTTGTGTTGATGAGAAGAAAAAGGTGCAGCTGTATTGTAAGAAGTGTTCTTCCCAACCATATGATTCCAGGCTCAGTCCACCGCGTGGCACATTGAGCGGTGTCTTCTGGGATAGCCTCGGGCCAATCAATACCTTGTGAGTAGTTGTGGTCGGAAATTGATAGAATTCTATTGCGTCTGTATTTCTTACAGACCACCGCTGGAAAACCGGTGTGTTATGTTTACGTCCCCTAACTTAGCCATTCGGTAAATGAGGCCAATAGGATGAGCACCAGGCTTACAAAATAAGTACTTGTGCTGATTCTTTCTACTGAAGTTTTTCAATGCGTTGCCCTTGCATGGATCCAATTTAATGACTGAAATAAGTAAGATACAATTTAAGAAGATATAACGCCTTGTTAGCTTCGTCAAATCTGTTGTGGAGAGAGACTGATCTGAAACAGTATCGTTTCTATATAAGACCGAATATGTGGGGCTTTCATAGTTCAGGGGGACGTAATCCTGATATGTGTAACGGTAAACTTTTTCCCCATCAACAGACATAAATCTATTTGCTATTTTTCGAGGGGTGGGGGAAGCAAGCCCCTTTGCGTACTGATGTATTAACACGTTCATAAACAGTTAAGATGTTCAAAAAAATCTCTACGCATATTAGGATATTAAAGCGTTTCTAGAATTATACCAGTTTGTGTTTTCGCTGAACAGTTTTCACTAGATTTTTATTTTCACTAACAAACATTTTGGTTTATGGCATTCATACGGCTGGGATTAACATAAATAACATTTTTTTATATTCCACAAGATTTATAAGTTATTGCACTTGATGTCTACTTAAAAATTAAAAGATCTATTTTTATTTATATTAAAGACCAATGTGATATCACCAAAGGAGATTGTGTCGCAGATAATGAGAAGGAAGAAAATAATTGTAATAAAAGTACTTGCTTCAGAAAACCTGGTAAGTTTAGTAGTATTAGTGTTATTTTATATCATTTAATAGAATAACATGATACAGATCTTACTCTCATATTTTGCATGTTCCATCACCCTGTAATAGTTTTAGATTCCTTCATTAGAGTGCGGTTTCTTATTGCATTGTGAGTGTTATTATATGTAATTATCTGTACGTGTACATGTTCATACATGTCTGAAATACTGATTCCGTTCTGTAAATTACCATCACAGTAAAGAAGACAAAGAGGACCACGATGCGTATTTTATACGAAGACACAGAGAATGACTAGAGCAAGAGAAAATATGTATCAATTGATAACTATGAATCAATTTTAGGCAGAAAGCATTAGAAAAGTTTTCTCATGGCTACATATTTTAATATATATATATATATATATATATATATATATATATATATATATATATATATAATAAAACTAATAATATTAAATTTAAATATCAGAAAATATTCATTTCTAAATTTTCAAAATAGATACCTTTCGTTAAAATAAAATTAAAATGTAGCTGATGTTAACATTAACATGTTTTTTGTTTACAGTGTTCATATGATAATTTTATATATCATACCAAATACTTTTCGGATTTATTTGCTTCGAAAAGTGATGGGAATATCACCCGTATTATTACACGCGGAGTAATTTATTTATAATGAAACTATGTCTATATATTTCTTTACACTAAGTGAGAAGATACATTGCGGAACTGTTATTTTAACGAGTTATATCTGTTAATCACCCGAAGAGACACATCTGCACGGTCAGATGCGCCTGACCCGGTTGAGAAGTATCCCACCCGTGACGGATCGATGCTAGATGTGTCGAAACAATTGTATTGTATTTTCGAGTTCATAAAAGTGTACAATGGACCTCTGCTTTGAAGGTTGTGAAACATTTATATTCCACGCAATAAAAGTTGACAAAGCTGTTAATGTGGAATAACCAGTTTTTAAACAAAGCTTAGAAAAAATATACGGTGTGTGTATTCTCCTCTACGAATGTTAAATCTTCAATTTATTCCAGTAATACTAGGCACATCTCACCGTTTTTCCTAGGAGTAAATAAAGCAAATGGAAAGAACCTCTTAATTTTTTAAGAATTTCAATAATTCAGAATTATTAGAAAAAAATGACAAACCTAATATTCTGCATTGATGAGTGGCACCTCTCCTCTCGTAGTTGACCAGATAAACTCATATAGTAATTCTCGAGAGAGAAAAATATATGGGATGGGTGAGTAGAAATGGGATAGACATAGGTGTAAAGCCTTCAATCGTAGATCAACTCAGTTAAGGCTAAGTGACGGCTAAAGAACAACAAAAGCATTAAGCATGCGTCATTAAATGTGAGGAAAATATATACACGAAATATATTTTAAAACCCTCAGAATCTGTAGTTCATAAACACTAATTATCAATTTTCTTTCACTTCTTAAATCAAAAATGTGCGATAAAATAGTAAATTAATGATTAGGGCAGACAGAGGAGCGTCGCAGAAGTAAACCGTTTGTGAACCGATTCTAATAGTTAGATTAATTTATTCCTTATCACTGAGATTGCTAATGCTCTTTAAATTATATGAATCACAACGCTATATTCATCTAAAGCTTTTTATATAACATAGATATAGTTTAATATGAAGGAAATCAATATTATGTATTAAGACAATAATTGAAAGAGATTTTGTAATATTGTTGATGTATTATTTGTTTTCAGACAGTTGTAAAGATTATGGTGATGTTGACTTGTTTGGGAAGAACCAGATATACCAATGTCACTGTAAACACCTTAGTGACTGTCAGTTCAGAAACTTTACGAAATGTAAAAATGGATGCTTACCTGGATATAAAAAGCCATATTGTCAAAAACGTAAGTTACAAAGTAGCAGGGTTGCTGAACATTACATTCTTATATATTCTGTTTAAATTACAATTTCATTAAAAGTTGGTTGTCTGAAGATACTGATAAAATTACTATTGTTTAAAGCGTAATTTTCATTCCCGACATTGTAATTCTGTTTGACTAACGTGCAGAGATATGAAGGTATTAATTCATATGAAAAACAAATAGTTTGCACTACAGATTCCTTTAATATAAGAAAGTTTGAGATATGCAGAACAGTAATAATCCTGTTTCCGTAAAACAACAGTTTAAATCCTATAAACGAAAATATGTTACACTATTATTGTATACTGACAAATAACATTATCACATTCTTGAAATACACATACATGCACACGACATCACATACACCCATATATACATGACACACACAAAAACACACATATACGCAATTTCCACCTCTATTTCCTGCTAGACTCCGATTCCGAAAACCCCATACACCATGAAACTTCCCATTTCTCATCTAAGGTCGCATTATACTTTGCTTTTCACACCCTCTATTATATTCTATCACTTATCTTCTCCTCCACCTCTTCATTCATCCTCTCCTAATCCCTTCACTCCCTCCCCCAAAACTGAGATTCAGCCTTAACGATACTTGTACGTGTTCCACATTCACCGGATTCCTCTCTGTCCCCATCACTAACCATTTCCCATTCTCTTTCACAGAATTGCTAACTTATCACTGCTTGCCCACACTTTCTGATTTTCTTTCTCTGTTCTCACTTATATTCCTTTGTCCTTGAGGGTAACCTCTAACACCTCATCACCGTAATGTATTTCTTACCTTTCATAAAGGGTAGTGATATATCTCCTCTAAATCAAGACACTTGTTCCTGTACGTTATTATACTTTCACCCCTATACACCTGATAGAAACCACATCCCTCAATACTGTGTCCCCACTCAAACGAGGGAGTATTCTCTTAGAAAACTTGCTCCTGACCTAACTAGCGCTAGTATCACCGAGAAAGAAAGCCCCAGCACATTGCAAACTGCTTGGCGTTAAGCAGAGCAGCCAATCGTAGTAGAAAGCATACCAAAGCAGGTACTGGAGCTCGATGCATTTTGCTGTCTTGTCACATTCTGTCAAAACGTTAATCCAGGTGAGCAAAGAAGTTGGACGTTAAACGATGATGACAATGATGATGTTACACCCACACACACACACATGCATACGTTCGTACATACATGCAATATCATTCACACACAAACACACACGCACACACACACGCCACACACACACAAACATACACACACATACACACATATATATATATACATATATATATATATATATATATATATATATATATATATATATATATATATATAACTATATATATATGTGTGTGTGTAGTCAATTCGAGGATGTATTATCTTCTCAAGGGATTAATATATCCAAAATTTCACTGGTTTAATCGCCAACACATTCAAGGAAAGTCTCCCCAATATGTATAGGATTGTTGTAAGTATTATCTAATTAAAACTGGGAAAATGGAGAGTTGGTAAGGCTGTAAATTAATTCATTTAGATAATTCCAAGATAAATTCTGAATACAAATAAATTTTTAGAAAAACTTGCGTGTACGTTTCGATTCCAGCCTATAAATAATTGCATAATTTCAAGAATTCCAATGATGAGAATTAATTATCATTTTGAAAAATATAGGGTAGAATCTCTTCAGAGTTGTGTTTTTTTTTCTTTATAAAAGGATGGTTACATGCTTATGGAAGGAATTAGATTAATAAGCTAGGGACATATATATCTTATATAGAGGGTGTATGTATAGCTTAGAATATCATACAAATAAAGAAATGATTTAAAAATAGGAATAAAAATTATCATGGGAACATAAAGTAGAAACTTTTGTCCTATTACAGATACTTTGTCAAGCGGTGAGGAAGTCATCGTTATAATGATCCAACCAGGATTTAATAACCTATATTCGTATTTCGCGAGAGACGTTTGAATAAAGACTCAGAAATTGAAAGATTCTATCAGTGATTTTATCGACTGTTTTCGGAAGATGCTTTAGTATCTGCTATGAAACTTCTGGTATGCTTGAGGAATAACTCATGAAGGATTTCTATAAAGTTATTCCCATGCTGGACCAGCTATTATTGTCTTAATTTCAAATCATTTGGTAAGGAGATATTGATGTCAGTAGATATATATGTCAGTAGATCCTTAGCATGCTTTAGTTATTATTTTCAGTGTTGTGGACTTTGGTATGCTATATAAGAGTCTAGGTATTCATCTAAAATTGGTAATATAGTCATATTCTTTTTCTGTAAGACCTTCTCAGTATAAAGTTATTAATCTTACAAAGTCTTATATTTTGTTGACTAGAGTTTTGGACCGTTTCATAGCATGTAACATCATGTAATATGGATACACACGCACACACACAGTAAAGTATTCCCTGTTAAAGAACTTTCTGTTTTTCTCACCCACCTTTCTTTTCTTTTATACTTTTCTCTCTTTCATGACCCGATGACCCGGAAGTTACTGCTCTTCCATTACTTTCGCAAAGAGCAGTAATTTTTTTCAGCTGAAAACACTTTAACACGACAACTTTTATCACGAAATAACTTTAAGATACAACATTTGGTCAAGTTAAACCAGTATCGGAAGTTTCCACAAACTGTTTAGTTACAAAAAAATAATTAATTAAGAAATCTGTGACTGAGATCCCCAAATCGCACTGCGTTCGCTTAAACAGCCTGTAACGCCAAACCACACTGCTTCGCTTATAAAACCAGAGAGGAGTGTTCTAATCCACGTCGTGCGAACTAGAAATTATCTAAGTATAATTTTCCCCATTCGTAACAATATCTATATATTCTCACACAAACATAAACACACTCACTCACACAAGTGTATCATGTCTCGTTTCTCTGTTTTTTTATTCTATTGTTCGAAAAAAAGTTCGTTTTCTGTTTTTGTTTTCGTTTCACATTGTGTTCAATGTTTTTTTGATGTCCTGTATCCATATATGCATGTATATACACATATATATGAAGGTATGTACATATATGTATGTATATATTTATATATTATATATATATATATATGTGTATGTATATATATATAATATGTGTGTGTGTGTGTATGTGGTATATATATATATGTGTACATATACATACATACATATATTTATTTCTTTTTTTATAAATAATTTTCAAATTCTGGCACATGCAACTATTTCGTGGGAAGTTGATATATTGATCTCAGTGATCAACTGATAGTTTAACGACCCAATAGATGAAAAGTAAAATGGAAATTGAACTCAGAAACGGATGAAATACCGTTAAGCACTTCGTGCGCGACGTTCTAACGATTCCCCTACCTCACGTTTTAGGAGACGAAATGCTGTTAGGCATTTTGTTCGACGTGATAACGTTTCTCCCAGCTCAGCGCCTTCCTTCTTCAGAGTATTAGATCTCACAATCTCACCACATGTTTCACTATAACGTAGTGATGGAAGGATTGTTTGTATTTTCTTTCACAATGTAAATATAAACTGAAAAGGCTGTTCCTTCGAGTATATACACCAGGACTAACACAGCTGCATCTTCGGAAAAAATAAAAGAACATTTTTTACAATACTTGTAATCTCTTTCTATAATCAGAAGTAAAAACTTGTTAGTTTCTTTGTGTAATATTTGTTGTAATTCAAATGTAAAAAATCTCTTGTTTCTAAAATATACCATTACTTATCTGAACACTTGCTCCCGTTTGTTGCTATTCGCATTCATTTTCCGATTTTTCAGTTTAATAATCTAAACTTATTTCTTTATATACAGGGAAAATATCATGAATTCATAAAGAACGAGTCGAACAAGTCGAACGTATTCCTATTTACTTTCCTCTGATAACAAACAGGCAAAGAAACCTCTAATAAGAATTTCTTCCGAAACATATACAGATTAGTACTGTAGAAATTTACAGTAATTTTGCGGGTGAGGAAATAACAATATTTCATATTCTATATATTGTTGATAATGATTGTAGTGGTATATTTTTTCATGACAATAAATCGAAATTAATTTGTTTTAAATACACAGTATTCAGATATTATCAATTGAATGACAATATAATATATTTTATGAAAGTATCAAAATATTGGTTCAAGTTGACCGAGCAGGTTTTTTAATGCTTATTAGAAAATTATAACGATCATTCCAAGTGAGCAGAATCTCTGAAATTATTGGCAACGTGGTATATACGTAGATTCTTACAAGTTGTGTAAAATCCAAACTGGAATTAGTGCAGGGTGGTTCTTATTTTTCGACCCCAGAAGAATTAGAGCGAAGTCGGGCCCGGCGGATTTTAAGAGGAAAGCACCGGAATGAATGCTAGCTTCACCTAAAATAATGTTAATAATGCAAGTATTTCAGTGCAAAGGTACACCTTTCCTTACCATTTGCTCTCTCTCTCTCTCTTTCTCTTCTCTCTCATCTCTCATCAATATATTATCCATTTCACGAATGTCGGCTGATTTCAGAGCACGTCTAAGAAAAATAGTCGGTGATATTTAATAGTTTTCTCTATGCAGACATAAAAAGCCGAAAAATATTTAGCAACAGAAAGGACACTGCAAGAATCATATTTACTCAAGTGCATTGATAATGTCAGAAAAATGAGATCACTGCAAATTAGTATCGAAATATAGTCATGGATCTGGCTGACAGGGTGCTAAATATACCATATATACTCAATTTCCAGTTGATACGATGATGATGTTGATGATGAAGATGGTGATTAGCAGTTTTTAAAGGAGCAGTTAAGGGCTGTGAAGTAGATCTCATGATATATACACAAATATGTAGACATATATATAAATATGTGTATGTGTATGTGTATGTGTGGCTATTGAGTTGATTTGACTCTTTTAGCAATACTGGTATGATTAGTGACCCCGTTTACTGTAGTGACGTATAAATAACACACATACGCACGCGCACTTTTTTATTTATATTTATTTAACTTAACATTTACTGACATGAATTTTCTATTTTTATGTATTATTTTATATTCTGTTCTCTCTAGATTCAACAATGAACGTTACCTTCCACCAGGAATGGAATGCAATCTAAAACCAAACACAAACAGAACAATTTGTATCGGTGACGTAAAGGGCTACATTGGATATTGATGGGACGCTGGATTTATCGTATTAAGTTATTGGGTATGTTGATTTCTCACATTAAAGCGATTTCCAATTGTTTATTCAAATGTATTTGTGGTATTTCATGTCATGCATTATCAGTGACATCAAAACCTATTATCAAACGACTATTTATCACACATCTTATCATCGAAACACTTTTTTTATTGAAAAAACTTTAAGAAAACGTATTTTCAAAAGACACCATATTACTGAAACGATACTTTTTTCATCTAAGCCTCTTGACATTGAATTAATTTTTTAAAAAGTATTTTGTGAAATACTTTATTTTTGTATGCGGATTGCAACACTCTTGATTCGAATTCGTGTGTGGAAACAAATCTTGTTGTGTTGGGAGGGTCATTGTTGTGTTGGGAGTACATACGTACTGGTTCAAAATGAAATTTTCATTGTTAGTCAAACGGTTCAATATCCAACAAACTAACTAACCGATCGTTTGTTTTGTGTGTTCGTTAAGCAATCGTTTGCTTGTGTGTCAAGGTGATTTCGTTGCTATTCTTGACCTCATCAATGACATTTCCTTTGTTTTAAATTTCTCCCTTGAGTCTGTCTGAGAATTATTCCTACGCCTGTGTTTAGGTATGCTTGTATGAGTGCATGTAGATGAGGAGTAGCTTATAAGAGAGGGGGAGGGGAGAATAAACAAAGTGTGTGTTTGTGTGTGTGTGTGAGTGTGTATCTGTGCGGTTGTGTATATATACACATGTGTCTACCTGTATTTGTGATTTTGTGTTCGTGAGCATGAGTGCATTGTAAGTAATCACACATCTACATACACACAAACTATCATACACGCTCAGAGGCATAAGAATGATTCTCAGACTGACTCAAGGCAGACCTCTAAAAGAGAAGTCATGTTATTGAATTAAATTATGAAAAAATAAAATAATTGTATCTTTTGTGCGGTTTGAAATAATTTTCAATTGAAGATAAATATTATAAATACATAAATATAAATAAACAAATAATAAAAGAATGTATTAATTGTTATACAAAATAAGTTCGAAAGATGACAGATAGTTGTGCAGATATATCTTCTGCTTCAGTCATTGGACTGCGGCCATGATGGGGCACTGTATTGAAAAGTTATATTTGGTCGAATGAATCAACCTCATTACTTATTATGCAAATGTAAACCAACTCTGGTCATCAAGATATTGTGGGAGACCAGCACACCACACCCACACACACATATGTTACACACGAAAAGCTCCTTTCAGTTTCCGTTTGCTAAATCCACCACGACACTTTGGTCGGCCTGGGGTTATAGCAGAAGACTTATCCAAGGTGCCACGCAATACGACTTGAACCCAGACAGATCTGATTGTGAAGGAAACTTCTTGCCACACAGCCACGCTTGCGCCTATACCATTTTATCTACATAAAAACTTTAAGTATAATAACTTTCAGTAGAAATTGTGTTACAGACTGCAACAATTTTCCCTATAAAAATATAAATTTCAAATAGATATAATTTGCATTTGAAAATATAACTCAGATTATTTAACCAATCCTGTTAGAGAGAGAGACGGGGGGTGGAAGAGAGAGAGAGCGGGGGGGGGGAGAAAGAGAAGAGAGAGAGAGATGAAAGTTCTGGTGGTTAGGGTGTTGCATCCATGATTGTAAAATCGGTGTTTCAATTCTCGGACCAGTGATGCGTTGAGTTCTAGAGTAAAATTCTTCTTTGATGTTACCCCAGTTCCCTCAGCTGTAAATGGATAAACCTTCGGCAAACTGGTGTTCAGTTCAGCGGGATGTTGGTCTGCTAGCCCAGCCAGCCTGAGGCGGCATTATTCAAAAGCTTTGATAACGCGAGCCAGTGTAACAACATCCGATTGTCTGGTCGGTACAGTGGTAACTTGTATAGGATATCATCCATAATTTGTGTCTGGTTGTTCCTTTGAAAACGCTATCAATAACATACAACGTTACAACCGTTTCTATCGTCGGGTTGACGGTGATTAAACTGATAATCCCATCAAGCTTGTTTAGTGAGGAAGATGACTCTAGATATCTTACATAGTGAAAAACAAGACTTGTTAATGGATAGCTGAATTCAGGGTTGTTAATGGACATCGGTAATGCGTATAACTGCACACATTAAATGTATGTGTATGTTTAGTGGCTTGTTTTCAGTTCATTCAGATGAAGTATGATAGAATTATATAGCCTTCATTTCGACAGCTTCATTGCTGGCGGTGGCTGGCCAAGGAGGAGCAACTGATACAAATGGAAACATAATTTCATCTTGAGATGGAAGCCACAATGCAGGGCAAACATCTGGAATAATGTTTTAGGATATTAATGCGAAGTTTGGAGATCCCTTCAGCCACTTTAATAATTCCCTTCTTAAGCACACAAACTCCGTTGTCTTGACTTAATCTTGTCAGTGGGCATATTTCGTGATATGGTGACTCAGTTGAGGTTTTTTTCCATACCTCAGCAACTATGAACTACAGTCGGGATGGTAGTTTCAGGCGTGTGGAAGATGCAGCGTAGGTGTTTTTTTTATTCACCCAAACACTACGTGTCGAAATGTTGTATAGCCAGTCCTGTTTCTTATTAATTCTTTATGGCTGAAATTACTTGCATCCGTAGATGGCACCATTGCATTGCAGTGGTGGGAGAGTCACATATTTGCACCAACGAATTGCTGTCACTTCTAGAGTTCCAGGAGCACGGAATGTGTGATTACTGGAGGAAGCTGCTGTGATCCTGTGTACGGATTCGTCCTTTGTCGAGGTGTCGTGCAGTTAAAATCATTCTCTCCATTGACCTCAGATTAAAAAACGTAATTTTAGGAATCTTCTATTTTCTTTATTTCTTTTTTTATGTTCTTTAATTGTTCATTATGCTTACTGCTCGGTCATCGTCAAATTTTATAAAGGGGCCATCAATGAATCAGTCAATCAATCAATCAATCAATCATCAATCAATGAGATATCAATGAGTCTATTTATATTCTAAAGACAACTACATGCGTGTGTTTTTCTTGCTCTTTACGTATGTGGATGGATTTGAATTATTTTACAAGAAGAGAATTTATTTGGATGTATTTTTCTCTCATTTCGGATAGCGTTAGAGCAAAGTTGATACACTATAACAAGAAAACATGTCTTTCTTACCAAACTGTTTCAATTATTTGCACTTGTACATTGAAATGCTGCATCTAAATTTGAAGAATTTGTTAGAAAATTGAGTGACAAAAAACTTTTTCTTGATTCTTTCACACAGTTTGAAAACATGGATTTGGTCTGTGTGATGGAATGTATATGGAGCTATGTAAAATATTTTGTCACATACAAATAATAATATTCGAAGGTGGCTAAAAGTTTTCCTTTAGATTAAAGCTTTCGATTAAAATTCTAATTTTATATTATTTAAAGTTACTTTTTATTTAAAATTCTTGTGCTTTGTAGGATGCATTGTATGTTTGTAATTATCCTGAGTTAAAAACAGTCCCATAGATGAAATCAGTGCACAAATGTCAGTGAAATAACATTTCACAAAGAAGTCGTTTCGATAAAAATAAATACCATCAGAAGTCGATCGACTGAGTGTTGTTTGATAAAGCATCTTTCGATCAAAGAAAATTAGGGTATGATTGATGAAGGTCTAACCAATAACTATTGAACTTCTATTATTTAACGTTGAGTGGTGTTGCCTTGGCGAAAGATAGAAAAGCGATATTTGATACAGAGACAGAATCAATGATAATGCAATCGCAGTACAAGCTTTACTGTACAGACATGTTTGGGGTAAAACTTAGACGAGAGGAAGATTATTATCGGTATTGTTGCTAGGTCGATTAGGGAAACGGACAAGAGAAATATGACGGAAATTTAATGTCGAAAGAGAGATATGGGTTTTAGGTGTAGAGAGAGGAAGAATCTGGTAAATTTTAGATTTATTTTACGAGATGTGGTCCAGAACTTTATGACCATTGCATTGATTTATGTTTAGAACTCACGGAGAGTAAATGAATCTTATAATAACTCACAATAAAATCTGTGCTCTCTGAGACAATATCTTTGAGAGTTAGAAACGGTTTGCCAATGGATATAGCATCCTGTGCTTCGACGTTTTCAGGATGTAATAATTTAGAAGCTGAACCGCAATGGGAAAGCATTCTGAAAGTAAAGTATCATTTAGACTAACGTTACAGTCACGAACACTTACCAAAAATATGCTTAGACAATATATTGCGATTTGTTTATTTACCATCTCAATATGGCTAACCACTAAGGGTGGATGTTACTTAAGCTTGCAGCCCCAGGAGAACAACTCCTCCAGCTGGCTATAGACACGCTTTCTGTGCCCTATCGGTATTTGCAATGGGAGATCAGCCCTAGAGGTTAGCCATATTCAGATGGAAAATATACGTCACACACACACACACACACACACACACACACACACACACATATTTATATATATATATATATATATATATGTATTTCTAAGCACATGTGTAAGTAGACACACAACACGAGCCACTCCTACTATAAATTCTTCCTTGGAACGTAAACGATACTATGCAGACCAACCACACACACACACACACACACACACACACACGTGCTATCATTACAAAAACACATACACACACACGCACACACACAGACCTGAGCGAATGCACATACACACACATACCGCCTTCTCTTGCAATTTTTCTTCAACCATTCCCTTCTTGTCAGTTCAATATGTGACCGCGTGTGTATCGTTGGCGATTCTCTTTCTCCGTCTTCCCTTCCTTGGACCTTTCCTTTTTCTATGTTTCTGACGAAGAGTTCCGCTCGAAACGTTAAATCCTCCTTACTTCTTTCCTTTCCTGGGTGTCCAATAACACTACACCTGTTCCACGTCCTCGCGTTGTTGTGTTTTCTCTTTGTTCATGTTTGGAGTAACTATATATATATAGACAAAAAGAGCCACTCCCAATTCCTTCTTCCTTGACCTTAAACAATACTTAGCCCTACAACACGCAAAGATTAACAGCCACAACCACACACACATACACACACGCACACACACACGTGCTATCATTGCACATATACACACACACGCACACGCAGACCTTCGCGCACGCACATATCCACACTTACACACACATACCTCGTCTTGCACTCTCCCGTCTTTGAAAGAACTTATGTTCTCCCATTTCCTTCCGATTATTCAAAATGTGGTCGCGTGTGAACCGTTGGCGATTTTTTCTCCTCCGTCTTTCCTTCTCTGGATTTCTTTCCTTTCCTATGTTGCTGACAAAGAGCTCCGCTCGAGCGTTAGACTCCTTCTTTCCTTCTTCCTGAGCGTCCAATAATACTATATTTGTTCACGTCCTCGCTTTGTTGTGTTTTTTTGTGCTTTCATGATTGGATTAAACTATATATATATATATATATATATATATATATATATATAAATACACACATATATTTATATATATATATATATATATATATATATATATATATATATATACATATATATATATATATATATACATATACTATATATTATAACATATATATATATATACTATATATATATATATATATATATACACATATATATATATATATATTATATACACATATATATATTATATCTATATTATATATATATATATATTATGTATATATATATATATATATATGTATGTAGTATGATGTATGTATTATCCATATATAAATGCACAACCTTAGCAAACTGTAGTAGCAGTGTAGCCCTCGCTACGAGCAACTCATTGAACTGGTGCCTACGATAATACATACTAACAGGAAGACACAGCATATATACATCATAATTGGGCCCCTAGAAATAAGAGGCCTCTACACCACTACCCCGTGTGCCCGTAACTTAGGACTGCAATGTTAACATACTGTTGATTTCTATTTGATATAATCCTTTTAAGTCTCTCTTCTCGGCTATGATGCTTTAAAGTGTCCTTAACTCATTAGCGTAGCTACGTTTGGGGGGCAGTAGGGGTGGTCCACAAATGGCGGTACTTTTAAAGGAGAATTCACTATTGAGTCTGCTATAGGCAATTTGTGCTTTTGTGGGGTCCGGGGCGGCAAACGAAAGGGCCGCCCCGGGCGGCACACACTCTGGATACGCGAGTGTCTCATATGTAGCTTATGTAGCGTCTACATATACAGGAATCGCATAATTTTTGATTACTTATATGTGCGCGAATTTCTGCAATTTTTAGATTGTAAATGTGATATATAATATCTCTTGTTAGCTACATCAAGAGATTCTATATCAAGAGATACTCTTGAAACATAGAATCTCTTGTTGATTATATGTGAGATCTTGTAAGATTGAATTTTATATTCAATAACTGTTTTATTTTAATGCTCATTTACAAAGAAAATGTTTCGATGTTATCAATTTAGGATGTCCACCACAATTGTATGGTAAAGACTGTATCAATGAATGTCATTGTTCTCGAGCGGAATCATGTCACCAAAGTACTGGAATCTGTAACTATGGCTGCGAAGATGGATGGTATGGAGAGAAGTGTGACATGCAAACATATGGTAAGTACATATTTGTTCAGGGTATGAGGGTACTTAGATACTTAATGACTTTCGGCCAGAATGTACCCCGCCCATGACTAACCTAGTAGCAACACTAATAAAACATTTAATCATGCTTCATGTTACAATCATGTTTTGGGCACCATAGTCCGTGCGAGTAAAGAGTTATTGTTGGCAGAGATTTATCCGGGTGTACTTGATTTATCTGGAATTTGTTCGGGATATTAATCCGGGGAATGTCTGAATACCATGAGATCCTTTTCTTTTTTTATGTATCTTGGCATGATGCTAAAGAAAGCAGGGCCAGTTGAGATGAAGTGCTTCTGTCTTAGTTTTATAATACGATTTTGTAGATGACGAATGGCATTGGGACATAAAATATATATATTTGTATTTCTTTGATCTCACTATCAGAACATCACTCCGCTAAAACTTTATTCCTAACTCTCCTCTATATCACTACCTTCAACTTTCTTTTTTAACCACGTAATAAATATTACGTTCCCCTCACCACATGTCATGGACGCTTCTCCCTCTGTCTTTTCTCTCTCCCTCTTTTTCTTTCTCCCTCTTCATGCCTCACTCCTCACCTTATCCTCCTTTTCTCTCTCCAATTTCTTCCTCTTGTTCTCTAATTCCCTTCAACTAATCAAGTGAAAGCTTTACAATGATGTTCCCCCAATCTCATATCATAGAGGTTTCTCTCGCCCTCCTTTTCTCTCTCGCTCCCTTTTCTTCTTCCTTTTCTCTAATCACGTGAAAGCATTACTGATGGGCTAAGTACCCTAATGACAAGCAGAATTATTATAAGAGTTATCATCGCTTAGTTGCATATTGTGTTTTTTCACCCATGGATAACAGCGAGCACATCCAACTGGAGGTTTGTTTGGTCTCCTACACTGTCGATGACCTTCAAAATCTTTCAGTCATACGCGTAAGTGTTTATATTGGTGAGTTTGATAAGGTTGGTGGTGCTACAAATGTAAATAACAAAGAGAAATGGATCCAATACAGGGCCTTGAAGGATTCCAATAATTACAAGTACTGAGCTTGATCGAACACCATCGAACACCACATGCTGGGTCTGTTCATCAGGAAACACTTCTATAATTTCCCTCTGATTTCTGTGTTGGATAGTTACTTTGACAGTATGATGCGATCAACTTTATCAAAAGCCTCGCTGAAGGCAAGATAAATGGTACGGGAATAGAACCCTCAGGACCTCTAGGGTGTGATTAAAATGATGCAAGCGCTGTCTTAGGAAGCCGCTGCTGGTGCTAAAAACTTATTGTATGGAAATGAGTCGACTCACTAAAGAATGTGACTTACTCGAGACCTCACCCCTCTCTCAAATAATTTGATAATGGAGTAAGACTGGTAATTCGCTGGGAGTAATTTCTTTTTGCTTTTTGAAAACAGGGACAATCGATTTTCAGCAAAATAGCCAACGTCCAGTGATTTTATTCAGAGAATAGCTAGAGAGAATACGAATTCATAGCATCATTCCCCTCAGAACTCTAGTGGGAAAGCTATCGGGACTCACACCTGAGTTGCTTTTAATTTTGCTTCTAAGTGCTCTGATATCCAGGACGTCAAGAGATATAATGGATAGAGTGTGCAGGAGGTTTGCTTCACAGATGCTGTCCAGATTAACCATACTTGCATTGCTGAAAGCAGAGCAGTATTGCTTCTGCAGAATCTCACCCATGGATTTTCGCTCACTAAAGAGAATGTTGTCCTCATCAATCAAAGGTTCAGTGAATGTTACAGCGACCATTTGCTTTTTGGCAAAGGAGTAGAACACTTTGGGATTGAATCGATTTATATAAGATTGCATTACTTGATTCGAGAAAAATCAGTCAAGTAAGCCTGTCGCTGATGCCAATAATTTAGTCGCTCGATTTTTGACTCATCCGTTTTATTTTCTTTATTAGGGTTTTTATATATTTTTTGCTTGTTTATATTTAGTTTGGCTCATGCTCTGTAATGGAGAGTATCATAAATATGTATTTGTGACAGTGTCCTGAAAGAGCTTCTAGGATACATTGATGCTGTTTGAAACGAGTGAATAAGCGAAAGGCGAGTCAATGAGTGAAAGATCCTGAGTGATTGCATTCCATTGTGAAGATCCATGCGGTCAAAGAGTGTTCTGATGAGAAATCAGATTTGTTATGGTCGGAAAGAAGAGTCTTTTTCCTCTGCAATATTACAAACAATGTCAGTATGGTTACTAAACATTAAGTCCAATAGGTTTTTGCTGAAGCTCGTTGGCTCTAGCATGAGTTGGAAAAGGAAAAATTAGTCAATAAAGTGACTCCACTGTTGCGTTGTCTTGGACTGAATTGCTTTCAAGTTATAAATAGACTAGTCAACGCAGGGAATTGAAGTCGTCTACCATTAAAATGCTACCAGATTGACACTGTTGAATAAAAGATTTAATATTGTTATGTCATTCTTTGAAGAACGGTAAAAGGCACTTGGAATGACCTGTAGACCCTAATTATAACAAAATCATTGGGATTTGTTATACGTAGCTACTGATTCACAGTATGTTGCATGAAATATCCGTATCTGCAGTGAATGCGCCATGTAGCAAAATGGTAAATCCTCTCTTTCTTCTGCCGTTGCGATCTGCACGGGTCACAGAGATTTTCCTCATTGGTCGGTAGCCCAGTGTTAAATCTTTTATCTCTTCGCATTAAAGGATGACCTGATGATTTGTGCATTCAGCGAAAATGGTAAGATTAGAGTAGTGGCTTGATTACACTTTTTCAACGGTCCCGAAAGGGACTTATGTTTTAATGTCGGCGAGGGACCAGTTTATGGACTGGGAGTAACGACAAAGGGACAGTATGACAGTCATTTATCTGAATCTCTTTTGGCAGGTTTCGGGTGGATAAGAAAGAATAATTTGTCTGGTTAAGGAATATTTGGTGGATAAAGCTGTGGTTACATTGACGGTTTTGTCGTTTGTTTGTTTTGTTTTTGTTGCTACAGGATGTTCTCCAGTTTACTGGGTTGTTGAAAAGGTTTGTATTGGGTCTGTTGATTTTATTCTTCTTTCTGTTGGATGCTTTCTTATTTCTTTACTTGTGGGAAAATCACGTGTTGGTAGTACTGCACCTGAATATGGTTTTATGAAGCTTGTGATGTTGGCTAGGAGATTGTACTTCGATCCCTGGAAGATGTGTGAGCGTACAATAGTGCTGTAGATATAATATCTCGCGTTGGGGACAGCAGTAGATTTTAGAGGAATTTAATGCGAATGTTTATTTCCTTAAATTGATAAAAGAAAAAAAAAATTACGGACGATTAGTCGCGCAAGGCACGAGAACGTGCAATGACGTTCCTGGGATGACATCGACCAACGGAGCAGCAACAGACAGCGAGCTTCCGTAGTTTGCCGGCAGATGGAGGGGATCACGCGATTGCAGCAGGAAACGCGATGACAACGTCGTCTGCCCGGAAGAGAGTTGAGGCTCAGTCCAGACAAAGACAGTGGTGGTGGACTAGGAGCCGACAGTTACGCCAACATCTCGAGCTCGGTGGTTCCCGGAGCGCAATGTGGTGTGCACCAAGGACAGCGAAGGCGAGGTCGCTCACATGCGGACGGACGAGGTATCGGCGGCATATTGAGGAGTCGAAGGCCTTGTATGGTCAGACCAGCGGCGATTATTGTGAACGGGTTGTGTTGGCGTTGTAGCGCTTCTTTGCTTTTCTATTGTTGTTGTTTATGGAGTGCTTCTCATTATTCATCTGTGTGGCTCTTCATCTGTTCGGATCTTATTCATGCCAAAATGGAAAAATGTTGATGTTGAGTAGTTTGTGCTTAAATATGAAATATAGGTATAGGTATAAAAGGTAACAATAGTCAATAAAATCAGCCAAGAATTTGTTATGTGTAGTATTGTACGGAAATAGACAAGGATATTCGTGGACGTTAAAATATTGAGTAATCTGAAGTCGGCGAGCCAGAAAAGAATATTGAGAAATTTGTAAGGCGGCAAGCTGGCAGAAACGTTAGCACACAGGGCGAAATGCGTAGCCGTATTTCGTCTCCGTTACGTTCTGAGTTCAAATTCCGCCGAGGTCGACTTTGCCTTTCATTCTTTTGGGGTCGATAAATTAAGTACCAGTTACACACTGGGATCGATGTAATCGACTCAATCCGTTTGTCTGTCCTTATTTGTCCTCTCTGTGTTTAGCCCCTTGTGGGTAGTAAACAAATAGCTATTTCGTCTGCCGTGCG
Organism: Octopus sinensis; assembly: GCF_006345805.1. Lineage (NCBI taxonomy): Eukaryota > Metazoa > Mollusca > Cephalopoda > Octopoda > Octopodidae > Octopus > Octopus sinensis. The sequence continues at coordinate 19,229 of NW_021836848.1, read as the reverse complement.
TTCTGAGTTCAAATTCTGCCGAGGTTGACTTTACCTTTCATCCTTTCGGCGTCGATTAAAAGAGTACAAGTTACGCACTGGGGTCGATATAATCGACTCAATTCGTTTGTCTGTCCTTGTTTGTCCTTTGTGTTTAGCCCCTTGTGGGTAGAGAACAAATAGGTATTTCATCTGCCGTTACGTTCTGAGTTCAAATACTGCCGAGGTCGACTTTGCTTTTCATTCTTTAGGGGTCGATTAAATAAGTACCAGTTACGCACTGGAGTCGATATAATCGACTGGTCTCCTCCACAAACATTTAGGGCCATGCGCCTACAATAGAAAAGAATATTGATAAATGTGTGGTTAAAATATTCTATAAACTTGTGTGTATTCGTTGATAGGAATATTGTGTATTTAGGAATATCTGTCGGTAGGATATTGTGTAGTTATGGTACAAATAGACAATAAAAATTGAAGAGTTCAGAGATTCAGAATAAGGAAGATGCTTATGGCTTTATTGTATAGTTATTGGCAAGTAGCCTGGGAAAACGTGTCTATACCGTTCATCTCTTTAGTATTCAGATTTCAAACCAGATATTAATATTTACTGCTGACCACATAACGTTAATAGATGTGCTTAAATATAATATAAAAACTTCGGAGCAATAAGCAGTTAGTATCCTCTTCTTTGTATTATAATATATCCTGGGCTAAATGATTTAGCAAAGACACAATTAAGCTCAGAATTTTACGCAGCATGAGCACAGTTACATTGGAGAGTGTTCTCTTAAACTGCGGTGTTTAGTTTTTTAATTTATGTTACTTGGAAAATCTATGAATGCTGGTGGAATTGGGTTTCACAAATCTTTCTCTTTCTCTCTCTCTCTCTCTCTCTCTCTCTCTTCTCTCTCTCTCTCTCTCTCTCTCCACACACACACAACACACACACATACACACACACACACACACACATATATATATATATATAATATATATATATATATATATGTATTAAAGTATAATGTAGGAAAGCCCATTGCATCCGATGTGAGGATGGAACTTGGAAAAGATAAATAATAAACATGGTTTAAATGATTGACACAGTGGACCAGTATTTATTTATGTCGTTTTACATTCCAAGTTCATCTCCACCCCTCGACCGAACTAACCTTGATTTCCATCCTTTCAGTGAGTATCGATACAATAGGTACCAGTAATATATTCTAAAGTCTATACAGTAAATTACATAACTTTTGCTAACAAATCGGAGATATGTTATTCTCGTGCGTACAGAATATACTGGTTTCAAATCTTGGTACAAGGCCAGCAATTTTGGGGGAGGGTGCACTATCGACCTCGGCGGTATTTGAACCCCAAACATTAGTTGGGTGAAATATCGCTAAGCATTTTGACCGGAGTGCTAACCGCTCAGTCGGCTCACCACCTTGCAAAATATATTACATTGCTTATTTCTGTATGTCAGTCTTTCTATTTTGTTAGATTCCTATGACTGTATCAATGCTTTAGTATATTGCGGTATCGTAATGGTAAGGTTCTTCTCATACGTCTAATTGAGGGCGAAATTATAAAGTACATCGACGGAGGAGACATCAGCAGAAATATTTAAGGCCGGTCGCAGCTGTCGATAATTTCAAGAAGAGGTCTGGTGTTCAAATCGTTGTCAGGTATGGAAAAGCAGCGAGCTCTGACACGAAGGCAACTGAGGATTTCGTGCATGAATTCAGTCAGCTCATCGTAGCCGAGGGGTACATCGCACAAAAGGTATTCAGCTGTGATGAAACTGGCCTTTTTTGGAAGGAAATACCTAGAAGAAACTACATAACTGCAGAGGAGAAAGAACTGCCACGCCACAAGCCTATGACAGTCCAACTCTTGCCATTTGTGACAATGCAAGTGGAGACTTGAAGATTAAGCCGCTCATTTTCTACCATTCCGAAAACCCACAAACGTTCAAGTTGCACAAAATTCTGAAGGAGAAGCTGCAGGTCATGTTGAGGTTGAACATTAAAGCCTGGGCCACCAGGGAATTCTTCACCCAGTATGTGAACCTTATCTTCGGAGCAGCAGTGAAAACGTACTCTCTGGAGAACGACCTTCCTCACAAGGCCCTCCTCATCTTCGGCAATGCTCCTGCTCACCCTCTTAACTTCAAAGATGATATCCTGGACAAATCTGAATTTATGAGTTATGTACATTTCACGCAACACCATCCCTAATTTGCCGCCCATAGACTAACAGGTGATTTCTAATTGTAGGAAATAGTACACCAAACACCGGTTTCGTCGGTACTTTGAAGTCACCGAAAATACAAATCTAACCATTCGTGAGTTTTGGAAAGAGCACAACAACATTGTTTACTGGCTGAAAATCATCGATATGGTTTAGCAGATTGTAACGAGGAGAACACTGAATTCTACAAAAAGAAACTGTGGACTGACTGTGTATCCGAAAGAGATTTCAAAGGGTTTGAGTCTGAGACATCTGTAGTCGAGGAGATAGTGTCTCTTGACAAGTCCATGGGCCACGAGGTAGATGATGAGGACATTAACGATCTCATCAAGGAACACTCAGAGAAGCTGACAACAGATGAACTCCCTCAGCTTCATGAACAACAGCATTCGGATGTGGTGTAAGAATTTGGTTCCCGGAGTAGGAGTGTGTTGCAGAAATGGTTATCTCTACGGGTGACTTCAAGGCTGTGTTGGCAAGTAGCAGTATGTTTCTGAATCTGTAGTAAAATATCAGCCTGAATAAGCATATACAAGCCGTGCAGCTGCTTTATCTAATGATACTGGTCTGGCACATTTTCTTAACATTTTGAAATGCAGGAAAAAGCAGACTTCTCTTGATATGTTTCTAAAGAAACGACCTCCAAGTGTGAAACGTAAAGAAAGTGTCCAAAAGACCTAAATTAAGCGAAGTGAGGCAGAAAACACCCCTCAAATCTCAATGGAAGGAAATTCTCCTTCCAAACAATAATCCTCCTCCTCTGGTCTATCGTCTTCCTCGCGCACACAGCGTCCTATCATTAAAGTAATTGAATTAATAAAATCAGTTTACATATTTCTTTTGCCTTCTCTTTTATCATGTTTTTACAATTGTCATTTCCCATGTAACTTCACCTTTTCAGTTTTAAAACCCATAAAAAATATTTTGGCGTGATTTGAGGGAGGGGCTGGAACGGATTAATTATATTTTAATTAATTTCAAAATTGGGGAAAATTGATTTGTAAAACGAGTAAATCGAAACACGAGCTCGGCCATGGAACGAATTAAACTCGAAATGCGAGGTATGACTGTATAAATTTAATCTAATAATATTCAATTTAAAATCTTCATTAATCAGTTATTTTGAGGAGAGCAAATTGTACATCATAATTGTATATTCATCTCGATTTCCCCAAACAATATTTTCTACAGCAAATATAGAAATGTGTTTTAGAATCCAATGTAAAATAAGTCTGTGCTAAAAATTCGGCCAGATGTAAAATTGAAGAAAATTATTCAAGATAAAAGAGTATCGGCTTCTTTTTTTTTTGCACGAGATCAGCAGGTTCGGAGAAGGGGGATAGTTGATTACATGGAGTCCAATATTCAGCTGGTACTTATTTTATAGACTCCGAAAAGTAAAGACGAACCCGGCGCCATTTGAACTCAGAACGTAATAGTGAAAGAAGTGCGGTAGCAATTTTACCAGTTCGCAACCTCAAGCTATAGGAATACAGTAGCTTTGTCGATATCCTTACCAGATGTTTTACGTATATTTTCTTTACAAATGTTAAGTTTTTGCATTAAAACAGTCATTTCCCATTCGGTAAATAAGGGCGATACATAAATAAACGTCTTACAAGGTATACACTGCATTTATGTTATTATGTACAAAAAATGTGGTTTACATAAATGTGTGACTGTTTCATAAGTTATACTTTCAAGATACATTATACTAAAATCTTTTTACACTTTATTAATTCTGACTTTTATATTTTCCAGTTAATATTGCTCGAGGTCAAACTACAAATCAAACAAGTATATATGGAATAAAAGGAACTACAGTCTTCCATAATGGAACTTGTGAAAAAATGAATATATCGATGGCATCCGACAAAGCAGTTGACGGAAATTTTGATCCTGGATTCACGCATAAATCATGTGCAAATACTGACTGGGAAAAAGATCCATATTGGGAAGTGATGTTTGATAAACCATACACGATATACCAACTGAGAATATATAATCGAATGGGAATATATCGTAAGTATTGTTAAAAAGTTATTAATGTTGTCGGTTCGTCTCAGTTTATCTTGATTCAGCAGGATTATTTTCGAAAGTGTTCCAGCCGTGACTCTCCTGTCATTTTAATGACAGTATCGTGCGTTTTGACAGAAAGTTTGTTTGCTAGTTCTAACGATTCCAGTGGCCGATTAAAAGAATCTTCGTTGGTTCACAATACATTTGTTTATTTATGTTGACACAGTGTATATAAATATTATATAGCAAGTTAAAAGAATATTATTATTGTTGATGAAATTTGATTTGTTTTTGATAATGGAAATGAGTTTTGTTTTCTCTTTACTTTGAACATCAGAAGGGACCAACGTGTGATTGATGAAAACGTTGTATTGTTTTAATAATATGGCGGCTATGACCTCGCCAACAAAATTTCCTTTCGGTCTGTAACTCCTCTAATTGCTAGTGCAATACTTCACTTTAGAGTGTAAGGGTTTTGGTGGCTTTCGTATCTATTTTTATGGTCGCGCCATTATTAAACCGATTGTTTGTAATACAGTATTATAGCAGCCAGAGTTGAATATAATGTATTCATATATAAAAAGAAATGTTCATGCATTTGTGTATAACTACATGTGTATGCACACAGGTGCACACGCGCACATACACATGCATAACTAGAAAAGCACTCGGAGAGAGCAGATCTTCGCCAAACCAGCAGGAGCAGCACTACGACGTCAACGTTGACGACGACCACCACCACTACCACCATATCACAATCACCACCACAACTATCCTACCTCTATCACCAACATCAACAACAGCATTGTCATTGCTTCCACTTCAACCGCATACACCGCCATCAACGTTATCATGACGATTACCTTGACAGTCACTTTCACCACCACAACCAGTATAACCACTACAATACCACCATTACGCAACTAACACTATCATCAACACCACTATTACCACCATCATCTCAGCGTCACACATTACACCGCTCCTGTCGCCATTATAAACACCGATACTATTTTATCCTCCTCCCATATTTATCTCGACCGTCGTCATCATCAACACTGTCTCTGCATTCACCACAATCACCGTCAAAACTTCGATCATCACAATCAGTTTCTTTACACAGTGGAAATTCCATTATCCGATACTCATGGGACCGAGATTGTTGCAGATGTTTGATTTTTCTAATTTCGGAATGCTTTATTATAAAAAAATTTTTAATTGCATCTACAAAACGGAACAGTTTGCGGATAGAAACCAGGTCTAAACACAATAGCTTATAGACATACTCTGAATGTAGTTCTATATAAATATTTAATAATTTTGTTTTATACTTAAGATCATCAGAAATGTTAAGATATCAGCCTCTACCCTTTGATTAAAATGTTACAGCATAGATTAGATTACTTAGATAAGTTTCGGTCGATGTTGACTCAGGCCATGTCTAAGTTAATAGAACCACCTAGTAGAGATACGGTCAGCTCTGGGGAACCGTAGCCCATTCAAAGAGAGGTTATTTTTTACAGAGACATATCTGGGTGTGGGTTGTTTATCTGGTATTTGTTGAGGGTAATCATCTAGGGATCGTTTGAATGCCGTGAAGTCACTTTCCGCCTTTATGTGTGTCTGGCATGATGTTGAAGAGACCAGGGCCAATTGAGGTAAAATAGTGTTGTGATAGGACACGAACATTTCTGTAGTGGACGGATGTCACGAATTTTAAAGATTGGCAATGTGGATGGAATATTTTCCACATCATACACATGATATAGAACTCACAGTGGCGGTGGAGGGAGCAAAGCCTGAGTTTTTTGAGTCGATCCCAATCGTCAAGGCTTGTCATGTGATCATCCGCAGACCTCCGCCAAGCAGCTCATTTTAAGATAGATGCGCCAGTAAAATAACTAATAGAGAAAGAAAATAAACTTTGGAAAGTTTGGAGATAATCAAAGAACGTAACATTGCAATACTTCATATAAAGTAAATATAACAAATGAAAAATCCTTCAAGAATCCATAAAAAATGCCGGATCACTACCAAAGTTTAATCATCATTACCATCTTTGTGTCATTACTTTCTTTTCCTCCTCATTACCATCTTTTCCTGCAAGTTTCATCAAATACTGTTCAAAACTTTCTGAGTTATTTTGCACACAGACGGACAGACGGACAAATGAACGCCAATGAAAATATAACCTCCTTCCTTGGCGGAGGTAATTATATGTACATTTGTATATAAAAGTGTAATTGTGTGTGTATATATATATATATATATATATATATATATATGGTATGTATACTTTTTATATGTGTGTCTGTGTCTGTGCGGGCGCGTGCGGGCGTGTATATGTGCAAGTACTGACTGGGAAACAGTTCCATATAGGCAAGTGATGTTTGATAAACCATACACGATATCCCAACTGATAATATGTAATCGAATGGGAAATAATCGTATACTAACAATGCACGTCGACACTGCCTGGGTGTTATGGCCTACAGTCACATCGTATTATTTGTTTCTTCCTTATGGGCAGAATCGGCACAGCTGATATATAGTGAAGTGGATGAATGGCGTAATGAAGTTAAAGATTGTTTAAAAGTGAAGTGAGGAGGATACAATTTGCATGGGGTGCAGGAGAGTGCTTTCTGTTCTTAAGAAGAATCACAAACTATGTATTGTTCCATCATATAAAGGGGCTTAATACGATTTTAGCCAGAGATAACGTTTTCAAAATATCGTCTCCCTGCCTGGTCCCCACCGCAATTTCTTAATTTGTAACTTTTTTCATTTTTTTTTATCCTCGTAGAAAAACATTGAGATCACGAATCTGGGAAATATATATTATTTTTTAAAGTTAAATTTTCTTAAAGAAACACTGAATTCCCCTACCCCCACCTCAAAAAGCTAAACTCTCCCAATGTTTCATTTTCATGTGATGTTTCACGCATGCGTAGAATTATACTGATATAGCAGATATAAAAAATATCAGATCACTACCAGAAAACCCGACATGCTAGGCACAAATCTTAATCTCCTACATCGAAAACATAGGAATCGAAAGAAATTTCGAAAAAAAAAATAAGGAGTAGGGGGTGGTGCAAATATCACCTTGGACTGCTAGTAAGAACAGGTAAAGGAGAGGATTTCTGAGTAAACTTCCTTTAATATCGAAGATAGGTTTTTTTTTAAATACGCTCAAAACAAGCAAATTACAGAATACAAATAAGGTCATTGCAATTGAATTTGAGCTGTAATTTTGCGTGTGCTCCCAGCAACAAATAATATAATTCGCACAGAAATTTTACATAGAGAGTGAGAGAGAGAGAGAGAGAGGAGAGAGAGAGAGAGAGAGAGGAGAGAGAGAGAGAGAGAAAGAGAGAGAGAGAGAGTGTGTGTGTGTGTGTTTGTGTGTGTGTGTGTGTGTGTTTGTGTGTGTGTGTGTAAATGTGTATATAAGTTGTCAATTCGCTCTTATGGGATCATGAACATCCGTAAAAAAGTTATTTCTTTATGCTTTGAAGAGAGCAGAAACTGTAAGAGGCCAGAAAGTGAAAAAGCAACATTTGTTTGAAGTGAGAGCAGAAAATGAAAGAGAAGAGAAGTGAAAAATGCATGTACGTGTATATGAAATAGACATAAATGTGTGTGTGTTTGTGTGTGTGTGTGTGTGTGTGTGTGTGTGAGAGAGAGAGAGAGAGAGAGAGTGAAGTTGTGTGTTGATATCTATATATTTTTTGCATGTATGCGTAAGTGGCACTCACTCTCTCTACACACAGGCATTATCTTTCATATACACGTATATAAATACATATGCATACACCTTTTTGCACGTTTCCGAGGTTGTTTTAGTAGTAAAAAAGAGTTGTTGATCCAAAAATATAGTTTATTTGGTAGCCCTTATATACATATAGATGACAAGCAGCGTTCTTTATTATAGTACAGATGTGACAAATTCAGAGAAACATTTATTATTGACTTAGTAATTTTGGTTCAAATTGAAAGTGTAAAACTATAGCTGGTTACTGAGATAATGTAGAAAATATGTAAATGAAAATAAAGCTTATTTGGTAGCCAAAGGATTACTGAATCTTTTGATACCACATACCTCAAACTCGGCAACGCCGTTTTCAAATGCATAAGGAAAACACACACACACACTCTTTTACAAATATATATCTTTTATAGTTATAGATATACTGTATACATATATATATATATATTTATTTATTTATATATACGAATGCATGTACTCAGAGTTCATATTTTTACATTCATACTGCTTTAGTTGAGATTGTTCACCACACACACATATATATATGTGTGTGTGTGGATGCACGTATGTATTTATATATATGTATATATATATATATATGTATGTATATATATATGTATATATATGTATATATATATGTATATATATATATTATATAGCAAGTTAAAAGAATATTATTATTGTTGATGAAATTTGATTTGTTTTTGATAATGGAAATGAGTTTTGTTTTCTCTTTACTTTGAACATCAGAAGGGACCAACGTGTGATTGATGAAAACGTTGTATTGTTTTAATAATATGGCGGCTATGACCTCGCCAACAAAATTTCCTTTCGGTCTGTAACTCCTCTAATTGCTAGTGCAATACTTCACTTTAGAGTGTAAGGATTTTGGTGGCTTTCGTATCTATTTTTATGGTCGCGCCATCATTAAACCGATTGTTTGTAATACAGTATTATAGCAGCCAGAGTTGAATATAATGTATTCATATTTAAAAAGAAATGTTCATGCATTTGTGTATAACTACATGTGTATGCACACAGGTGCACACGCGCACATACACATGCATAACTAGAAAAGCACTCGGAGAGAGCAGATCTTCGCCAAACCATCAGGAGCAGCACTACGACGTCAACGTTGACGACGACGACCACCACTACCACCATATCACAATCACCACCACAACTATCCTACCTCTATCACCAACATCAACAACAGCATTGTCATTGCTTCCACTTCAACCGCATACACCGCCATCAACGTTATCATGACGATTACCTTGACAGTCAATTTCACCACCACAACCAGTATAACCACTACAATACCACCATTACGCAACTAACACTATCATCAACACCACTATTACCACCATCATCTCAGCGTCACACATAACACCGCTCCTGTCGCCATTATAAACACCGATACTATTTTATCCTCCTCCGATATTTATCTCGATCATCGTCATCATCAACACTGTCTCTGCTTTCACCACAATCACCGTCAAAACTTCGATCATCACAATCAGTTTCTTTACACAGTGGAAATTCCATTATCCGATACTCATGGGACCGAGATTGTTGCAGATGTTTGATTTTTCTAATTTCGGAATGCTTTATTATAAAAAAACTTTTAAATTGCATCTACAAAACGGAACAGTTTGCGGATAGAAACCAGGTCTAAACACAATAGCTTATAGACATACTCTGAATGTAGTTCTATATAAATATTTAATAATTTTGTTTTATACTTAAGATCATCAGAAATGTTAAGATATCAGCCTCTACCCTTTGATTAAAATGTTACAGCATAGATTAGATTACTTAGATAAGTTTCGGTCGATGTTGACTCAGGCCATGTCTAAGTTAATAGAACCACCTAGTAGAGATACGGTCAGCTCTGGGGAACCGTAGCCCATTCAAAGAGAGGTTATTTTTTACAGAGACATATCTGGGTGTGGGTTGTTTATCTGGTATTTGTTGAGGGTAATCATCTAGGGATCGTTTGAATGCCGTGAAGTCAGTTTCCGCCTTTATGTGTGTCTGGCATGATGTTGAAGAGACCAGGGCCAATTGAGGTAAAATAGTGTTGTGATAGGACACGAACATTTCTGTAGTGGACGGATGTCACAAATTTTAAAGATTGGCAATGTGGATGGAATATTTTCCACATCATACACATGATATAGAACTCACAGTGGCGGTGGAGGGAGCAAAGCCTGAGGTTTTTGAGTCGATCCCAATCGTCAAGGCTTGTCATGTGATCATCCGCAGACCTCCACCAAGCAGCTCATTTTAAGATAGATGCGCCAGTAAAATAACTAATAGAGAAAGAAAATAAACTTTGGAAAGTTTGGAGATAATCAAAGAACGTAACATTGCAATACTTCATATAAAGTAAATATAACAAATGAAAAATCCTTCAAGAATCCATAAAAAATGCCGGATCACTACCAAAGTTTAATCATCATTACCATCTTTGTGTCATTACTTTCTTTTCCTTCTCATTACCATCTTTTCCTGCAAGTTTCATCAAATACCGTTCAAAACTTTCTGAGTTATTTTGCACACAGACGGACAGACGGACAAATGAACGCCAATGAAAATATAACCTCCTTCCTTGGCGGAGGTAATTATATGTACATTTGTATATAAAAGTGTAATTGTGTGTGTATATATATATATATATAATATATATATATATATGGTATGTATACTTTTTATATGTGTGTCTGTGTCTGTGCGGGCGCGTGCGGGCGTGTATATGTGCAAGTACTGACTGGGAAACAGTTCCATATAGGCAAGTGATGTTTGATAAACCATACACGATATCCCAACTGATAATATGTAATCGAATGGGAAATAATCGTATACTAACAATGCACCCCGACATTGCCTGGGTGTTATGGCCTACAGTCACATCGTATTATTTGTTTCTTCCTTATGGGCAGAATCGGCACAGCTGATATATAGTGAAGTGGATGAATGGCGTAATGAAGTTAAAGATTGTTTAAAAGTGAAGTGAGGAGGATACAATTTGCATGGGGTGCAGGAGAGTGCTTTCTGTTCTTAAGAAGAATCACAAACTATGTATTGTTCCATCATATAAAGGGGCTTAATACGATTTTAGCCAGAGATAACGTTTTCAAAATATCGTCTCCCTGCCTGGTCCCCACCGCAATTTCTTAATTTGTAACTTTTTTCATTTTTTTTTATCCTCGTAGAAAAACATTGAGATCACGAATCTGGGAAATATATATTATTTTTTAAAGTTAAATTTTCTTAAAGAAACACTGAATTCCCCTACCCCCACCTCAAAAAGCTAAACTCTCCCAATGTTTCACTTTCATGTGATGTTTCACGCATGCGTAGAATTATACTGATATAGCAGATATAAAAAATATCAGATCACTACCAGAAAACCCGACATGCTAGGCACAAATCTTAATCTCCTACATCGAAAACATAGGAATCGAAAGAAATTTCGAAAAAAAAATAAGGAGTAGGGGGGTGGTGCAAATATCACCTTGGACTGCTAGTAAGAACAGGTAAAGGAGAGGATTTCTGAGTAAACTTCCTTTAATATCGAAGATAGGTTTTTTTTAAATACGCTCAAAACAAGCAAATTACAGAATACAAATAAGGTCATTGCAATTGAATTTGAGCTGTAATTTTGCGTGTGCTCCCAGCAACAAATAATATAATTCGTACAGAA
>NW_021836848.1:0-5000 GCF_006345805.1 Octopus sinensis | reverse complement strand
ATAACTTCACTAAATCAATCAAAACATTTCAAACAGAAGCATTTAACTACGAGGTTAACAGTCATTTAACAGATCGTGCACAGAGTTTAAAAAATCAAAACAATCAATGGCATTTAAACGTAATACAACTGTTCGATTAACCAAAACAATTACAGAATTTGGAAAACAATCGAAACAAATAGTCTTTCTCTTTTTTTTTTTACAGTTTAGAGTCTCTTTCTCTTTTCTTCTTTTTACAGTCTTTTTTTCTTAATTTTCTTTTCAACAGATTATGTCACAGAGTCCCCATATTTTTACAATCAAAACATCAAAGTTCAAAACACAAATCAAAACGTAAATAAACAATACCGACCCAAATTCCGTCTGCAACACTTTCTGAGCCTACTACAAATTTTCAGTTCCTGCTAACCGTCTCTCGTACCTGTCCCTTCACTGTCATCTTTACTTCCTCCCGCTCGCCGCTATCACATTCACTGCCTGTCTTCCTCGCCTCTTGCCACTATTATCTCCTGGCTGGCTGGCTGCATCAACTGGCCGCCTCTTGCCAACTGAACCTTTTTCCGGCCTCTCGCTGTCTGCCGCGCTAACACCAGTCCGTCGCATTTAAAAGGGTGGAATTATTATTTCTTTTTCAACTTTCCCTGACCGTTGGGATCAGAGATCGCTTTCTAAACTCATTATTTTTTTTACCGTTGCCGTTGACAGGACAAAAGATTATTTTTTAAATTTTTTATTTTTTTTCCCGTAGTCCTGAACAACTGGAGCGCCGGTTCAACTCCAACCAACGGAACTAGGGCATAATGTTTTCCCGTTAATTTTACCTCCGTAACAATAACTATAAACACTACTCATATTCATACACAAACTCACACATACACATATAGGAACACATGAGTTTACATTACCTTGGGCGTGGATAAATGTAGCTGAATGTGAATATACATCATCAGACATAAACTACCGCCACGTAGTATTTGAATGACTTCAGTGGCTTTTGCTGTGTTGCAAATATCCAATATATTCTCTTGTCAGAGGAAGTTTTCTACCTATCCTCTCTTTCTCTCCCTCTCTCACTCTCTTTCTCATTTTATATGTCTCTTTTTCTGTCTCTATATGTAGGTATAAATACGTCTAAGTGTGTGTGCGCGCGCGTATGTGTTTGTGTGTGTGTGCATATATCTGTTATAATAAACTTCGCAATGTATATATTCTGGTCAGTGAAACTGAAAATGGTCGCAAGCTGATGAAAGGAAAAATAGCTCCAGAAAGTGTGGAATAGCAACAGAGATGCTAAGGTGTAGCGAAGATCTGTGGAAGTACGCTTCAATCGCTTTCTGAAGGAAGATAAAATACTCTCACCGAAGAAAGTGTTGAATATCATCTGGATTCATGAGAAGTGGGATAAAGAACACCTAACACAATTTCACCCGCTCTGCAAGCTGTTACAAAGGTTATATACACCAGACTATCGATATATCTTGGTGGCCATCACCCGCAACTCCAAGTAAATTTTCCGCAAATACTACACTACGATGGATCACAAATTCACTTCTAACAGAGCGAAACAATACAAACTGCGACTGTGAGTCACATTTGTCGACAACGAGAGACCTTCCGTAACATCGTGTTGAAGGCAGTGCTGAAATCTCAGGAAATACAAGGTGTCGCAATACACCAAACTCCAAAGGGATGTAAGCTCTGGATACAACACTGATATAGCGCTGCTATGCTAATAATAAAATTTCCGAATTAAAAGAGTCACAAACAAGGCGATACCATCTCTCCTAAGCTCAACACCGAATGTCTATAAATACTCATCAGAGACATTGACTGGATAGGTGGCATGAAAATCAACGGCTATTATTAATACACCTTTCATTTGAAGATGACATTGCACTTACCGCCGAAGCCACTGACCATATAGATTATGCTGTCAGAGCTGGATGCCCATAGCCCAGCAATAAGCCTTAAAACAAACCGCATGAAAAAGAACAAGAAAAACAGGGGAAAGTAGAAAAACGAAACGGATTTAAAGACTAAAAAAGCTAAATATGATAGGAAATGTGAGTGAAATATAAGTCAAATAAGTAAAAGAAAAATAAGTGAGGAAGATGAGCAGAACAAACAAAGGGATTGAAATTTTATAAGGGTGAGAGTAATGCCAATAAAGGTATTGAACTTATCTGACGATACAGGTAACCAGCAGACATAGTAAAAATAGAGATTTATAGCAGATATTGCTATACATGTACGTAGATGGAATTCGTATAGGGGAGGGATATGTTTAAATAATTGTAGACTGAAAGTCTCCGCTTGTAGGTAGAGTGAACGTATCTCCTCTCTTGATTTTAGGATATTAATTGCAAACACGATATTCCGCTTTTTCCTTACGTACATATTTCATCTTGTATTCATTCCATTATCGGAACTTGCATTAGCTAGAATGCTCCTTAGTGGTAATCATTATCACTTAGTTACCAGATATACTTAGAAACCGATATAGAAACCCTTATAATAGAGTGGTCATTGCGACCATTTTCAACAATTACAACCTTGTGGAATCGGATTTTAATTGTTTGTAGGAGTAGTTCTCGTATCGTAGTTTAGTATGTGTGATTCTCTATTACCAAGGCAGCTGCAGCTAGCGTACACCATGCTCTTATTGAATATTTGTGGTGTCTTTGCTTACTGAGAAAGAGCTTTCTTATACGAAAGAGAAAACGTCTGGCAAGATTGCTTGACATGTTGATGATGTAGAGAGGGTTACACCGTATTACATTTTTGTCTTTGTGCTTCAATTTCTTGTTGGGGATAGTATTTTATTTTGTTGATGGAGCCACATTGTTTAATGGAAGTTTTGGTAGTATGGGGCGGCTCTGTTGAATATTTCCCTATTAGAATATTGGAAATATATTTTCTGGTATTGTCAACCATATGCCGAGTTTTAGCCTTTGTTGATGTAGATGTCATCTTTACTTGGATTATGATATGGTCGGTTTAAGCCATTGCTTAGATCAAGAGTCAGATGTAGAAATATCAACATCATCGGATTAGTCATGACTTGTCTTGAGTTCGAAATTTTTGAAAATACTTATTAATGATTTTTGTGTTACTGTATCAAAGATTGTCTATATACGATACAGTCCGAGGTGAACGCTTGCTAATTTATCCCTAAGCATTCTCAGCTACAACAGTTTAACAAGATCTGCACTTTCAGCGCAATCAAAGCTGTCCATGGGGTATCCAAAATCTCGTCTCCTTGCTTCTTCACTCAAATGAGTTATCGTGTAATAACTGTGATTCGCGGCTTTAAGAATAACATTGATGTCTATTTCCGAGATTGAAGTAAACATTTTATCGAATTCAAACGCTCGGAGCAGAAGCTTTCGGGATATGGATGAGTAAAACTGTACAAGCTGCATAAACTCATGACTGTGTTTATCCTCTTTGTTATTGAACAACTGAATGATGTGGCTACAGTTCCATTATGTTCAGCGGACGTTCTGATTTTGGCATTGATACTGTCGAGGTTCCTTTTGCTGATCTATCCCAATTCACAATTCATACGTTCAATGAATCTACACTTCAGGCTACTGATGAAGTTGTCTTTGAGGTCTTTTAGCAGACGTTAATGTTAATGTCGTTTCAGACATTCAGCTCAGCCTGTTATGCCCAGTTGTGATACTAAACCTTGACCCTCGTCGTTAATCTTGTAATAAGTACTGTGGCTGGTTTCTTCATTGGATGTGCTTTCAATATTATTGAACAGAAGTGATTCTGGACATTTTCAATCATTGCACAATTGCATGTACTCCATCATTTTGGCCAAATAGTTTCCGAACATGTCGAGTGCTCTACCGGCTACAAATGGTAGGGAGGCTTTATACGTAGGTGCACAGGATATTCAGAGAAGCTACGAAAGGAAGATTAATGAGGTTTTCGCATTTATATATATTTTTTTAATCACGGGGTGTGATAATGAGGAAAGAATTGATAACGGGAGAAGAGAAACTGGACAGAAAGAAAAGGAAAATGAGAAAGAAGTGAAAGCGAAAAGGGTGTGAAAGAAAGAAAAAGAAACAGTAAAAGAAAAATAGAATAAATAGAAATAGAAAAAAGAAGAAAGAGAAAAGGGAAAAGGGAAAATAAAGAAATGGAAAAATAACGAAAAGGAAAAATAAAGAAAAGGGAAAAAGAAATGGGAAGAGATGTTGAAAAAAATACAAAGGGAAGAATTCAAGAATAGCAGATGATGGAATATTAGATGCAAAGAATAGAGCACAAAAATAAAATATGTGGAATAAAACATCACAGTTAAAATCGCAGCGGCACTGCATTAGAGAGAGGGACAAACCAGCAAAGTGATAAAGAAAATACAGATTTGGAATGAAGCATATATTACAGTCACGTTTATTATTGTTGTTAATGGTAGTCACGGTAGTTGTAGTAGTAATAACAGCAGTACTTACCACTATTATTATTAATATTATCATCATTCAGGGGGTGAGCTGGCAGAATCGTTAGCACGCTGAACCAAATGCTTAGCGGTATTTCGTCTGCCGCTACGTTCTGAGTTCAAATTCCCCCGAGGTCGACTTTGCCTTTCATCCTTTTGGGGTCGATAAATTAAGTACCAGTTACACACTGGGGTCGATGTAATCGACTTAATACCTATGTCTGTCCTTGTTTGTCCCTTCTGTGTTTAGCCCCTTGTGGGTAGTAAAGAAATAGGTATTTCGCCTGTCGCTACTTTCTCAGTCCAAATTCCGCCGAGGTCGACTTTGCCTTTCATCTTTTCAGAGTCGATTAAACAAGTACCAGTTACGCATTGGTGTCGATATAATCGACTTAATCCGTTTGTCTGTCCTTGTTTGTCCTCTCTGTGTTTAGCCCCTTGTGGGTAGTAAAGAAATAGGTATTTAGCCTGTTACTAAGTTCTAAATTTAAATTCCGCTGAGGGGGACATTGCCTTTCATCTTTTCGAGGTCGATAAATTAATT
>NW_021836847.1:20000-37032 GCF_006345805.1 Octopus sinensis | reverse complement strand
TATTATATATATATATATATATATATATATATATATATATATATATAGGTACATTGTGTATATATAATATAAAATATATCATATAATATACATATATGTGTGTGTGTGAGTGTATTCTTCTCCTCCCTCGGATGCTCCTGCTTATACCATCAATTTTCTGTACCCAAAATATTCCTTCAGGTTTACTACTACCCACCTATTCACAAAGAAAAACAGTGTGTGTGTGTGTAGAGAGAGAGAGAGAGAGAGACAGATTATATGAAGATTACGGAAACATCTACAAAAAAATTAATTGTTTTTCTTGTTTTACTCTTAGTTGAATAAGTCTAAAAGTTGGAAACCGGTACTAAAATGTACTCATGATAAAATTATTTTAGTATCTTCTTGTCTTATTTGCCTTATCTATCTATCTATCTATCTATCTATCTATCTATCTATCTATCTATCTATCTATCTATCTATCTATCTGTCTGTCTGTCTGTATGTCTGCCTGTCTGCTAATACGATATATATATGTTTATATGTAATTATATATATAAATAGGCGCAGGAGTGGCTGTGTGGTAAGTAGCTTGCTAACCAACAACATGGTTCCGGTTTCAGTCTCACTGCGTGGCATCTTGGGCAAGTGTCTTCTGCTATAGCCCCGGGCCGACCAATGCCTTGTGAGTGGATGTGGTAGACGGAAACTGAAAGAAGCCTGTCGTATATATGTATATATACAGGGTCAGGCAAAATGATCTGACACATTTGTAGGCTAAATAAAAGGCATTGTTTTTCGTTTCTTTTTCAGTTGCTGCCATGAATTGGACCGGTGAGCATCGCGCTTTCATTGTGGAAACGTTTATCAAAACAAACAATTCTGTAACTGCAACACAAAGAGCGTTCCGTTTGCACTTCAATCTTGGTAGACATGATCCCGTACCAGCTCGAAACACGATCTTGTTATGGGTTACCAACTTCAGAGCTACTGGATCTGCATTGAAACGAAAATCAACCGGCCGACCTCGCACCGCCAGAACTCCAGAAAATGTGGTAGCGGTAAGAGCTTCAGTTCAACAGTCTCCACGCCGTTCCACATTTAAACGCGCCCAGGCTCTTAGACTTTCCGAAAGAAGTTTGCGAAGAATTCTTCACAATGATCTTCAAATGCATCCATACAAAATGATGTTGGCACAAGAACTCATCGAAAGAGACACTGAAACTCGCAGAGCATTGTGTTTGGAAATTCAACAACATGTCCCCCATGCAGCAGTTGTGTTGTTCAGTGACGAGGCACATTTTCACCTGTGTGGCACAGTGAATAAGCAAAACTTCAGATACTGGACCGAGAACAACCCTCGTGAGTTGCATGAACGCCCTTTGCATTGTCCTCGGGTGACTGTATGGTGTGCTGTGGCAGAATTCGGTATATGGGGTCCGTACTTCTTCGAAGAAGACAACGTTACAGTGACTGTGAACTCTGATCGATATTGTGAGATGCTAGAGACTTTTCTCAGACCAAAATTGAATATGCTCCACGATATGGACAATGTTTGGTTTCAACAGGATGGGGCAACAGCCCACACTTCTCGATGTGCGATGGGGATTTTGAGGAATATGTTCCCTGGTCATTTGATCTCATTGCGTGGTGACATCGGTTGGCCCGCCCGTTCACCTGATTTAAATCCGTGCGATTTTTTTCTCTGGGGATACCTCAAGTCAAAGGTATACATTAATCGCCCTCGATCTATTGAACAACTTAAAGATGCAATTCGTCAATAAATTACTGCCATTCCACATGAAATGACCCGCCGAGTTATTGACAACTTTCGTGAACGCCTTCGACAGTGTGTGGACAATAATGGATCCCATTTGACTGATTTAATTTTTAAAACATGAAACAAAATGGCATTATATGTACTTTTCAAAAATAAAAACACTTTTTTGTTTCTTTACTTCATTTGCCTTTTATTTAACCTACAAATTTGTCAGATCATTTTGCCTGACCCTGTATATAAGTGTGTGTGTATATGTTTGTGTGTCTGTGTTTGTCCCCCTAGCATTGCTTGACAACCGATGCTGGTGTGTTTACGTCCCCATTACTTAGCGGTTCGGCAAAACAAACCGATAGAATAAGTACTGGGCTTACAAAGAATAAGTCCCGGAGTCGATTTGGTCGACTAAAGGCGGTGCTCCAGCATGTCCGCAGTCAAATGACTGAAACAAGTAAAAGAGTAAAAGAGTAAATGTGGAACAAAAACGCAATAGAGTACAATAAAACATTCAGAGAGATAGACGATACATGGCGAGCAAGAGAAACAACAATTAGAATGTTAGGCAAAGAAAAATATGGGTCATTCGTGGTCTTCTTTCCTCAGTCAAGTCCCAGAAGTCATGACCGTTTCGGGCAGTTACACTTGAGACGGTAGCATTTGATTGCTCCCCGCCAAAAGCCTAATTTAAGAACATTAGACCCCTTTGTAAAAAAAGTAGCGATTGTGTACGGCAACAAAGACTAAAAACTGAGAACTTTGTACACAAAAAGACGAAGAATGGAGAACATAGTACACAATTACCTATACAAACAACAAGAAAATAACAACGGGTGTCTTTCGATTGAGAACCAACCACATATACACATATACGTACATACATATATTTATATATATATGTGTGTCTGTGTGTGAGTCTATGTATAAAACAAAACAGGAGAATGGAAATATTTTAGTATTATTTATTCGCCATTATACTAGTTTCATTTGCTCATAAGAATTCCAGATATTTACAGGTTATTAGAAATTCGATAGACTGAAGAAAAAATTTATAATAAAAACTTTTCTATATTGTAATATATAATATTTTTTGTTCCTGTGTGTGGTGAATATCTTATAGGAAATTGTTTACATGTCTACCTAACATGTAAATCTTTGTAATTCCTATTAGCGAATGAAACATATGTAATGGGAAATTGATGATACCACAAATTTCCGCTTTCCTCTTTACATATACAATAACTCTGCAAATAATATTTACATATTATATATATATTATAATATATATATATATATATATATATATATATATATATTAATTAGAGACAAAACCACTCTTTTGCAAATCAAACAAAGAAAGACTTAATCCAATACATAAAAAAATTTAATATTAAATAAAATTAAATTCGCCACTACAATTGTTTCATGTCTCTTCAAAGGACATTCATCAGGTGGATATCAGATCAGACTCAATTATATATTAATATACATTACTAATAAATTAATTAATACAAAGAAATACCATTTATAGCCTAACTATAATTAAAACCTAAACTACATAACTAAAAAATTATAATGGTATTCTAAACACATAAAATTTATATAGAATAACCTTTAATAGGGAGTTATTAATGTTATTAAATAATTATTATTTATCATGAAACTTATTATATAGGTAAAGTAACCTATGTCTGCATTTTATTTTGCGCTCTTCACCTGTATTAAGTAAATTATCATACTTATAAAATAAAATTTCCTTAAACTCATTAGAGCATAAATAACAAAAATTCGCTCCTATAGTATATGATTTGGTTTTACAAATTATTTCCCAAGATAAATTATAATTAATATTTTGTGATTTAAGTCTCCAAATGTACTTACTAAGTCCAGTGGAGTTGATTAAGTTTTTATTTTTAAAAGAATTCAGATGTTGTGCGATTCTTAATTTTATTTTAGAGGAAGTAGATCCTATATAAATCGCTTTTGGGTAATTATTATTCTTAAAGTTATTATCATGTAATGTAACTATACATTTATACACTACATCGTTAATATCGCATTTATTATTTAATTTACATTTAGATTTATCTCTACAAGTACAATTAATATATGTCTTATCTTTATTATTAGTATTATTAAATAATTTATTTTTATAAAAATTATTCAGTTTAAATTTATTAAATGAAGAAATAATGTTACCTACATTATTAGTGGTGGAATAATCTACTCCAAAATTATTACTAGAGAAAATATTTTTATATTTACGATTGTCTCTAATAAATAGTTCGATAATATCTAAAATCTCTTTAATAATATTCGTTTTAACTTGATCACCATAAGGAACTATTAGCCAAATTTTATTCTTATTTACCTTATTATTATAACTGTCATTATTATTATTATTGTATTTATAATTCTTTATCATATTAAAATTATTATCAGAATTATATCTACGTACAGCATTTAAGGAATTATATATATATAATATATAATATATATATATATATATATATATATATATATACATATATATACGTATATATATGTAGATATATATATACACACATATATATACATATATATATGTATATATATACATATATACATATATATATAGATACATATATATATATATATATATATATATATATACATATATATATATAATATATATATGTATATATATATGCATATATATACATATATACATATACGTATATATATATGCATATATATATGTATATATATATATACACATATATATATGTATATATATATACATATATATATATATATATATATATATATATTAATGGATCAGGATTCAAGGAGCACCAATGGTCATAGAATCACGGAGATGCACATGCTGTTGGCTTTTGAATGTTTTTGAATGTTTTGGTTCATGTATTCACCTGACGATAATATTCGTTGTAAACAGCTGTAGTGGATTGATACATTATCCGTCTGTTGTTATTGATATATCTATACACACCAACACGCACACACACAAATATATATACATACATATATATACATATATACATACCTATATATACACAGGCGCAGGCGTGGTCGTGTGATAAAAAACTTGCTTCTCAACCACATGGCTCCGGGTTCAGTCCCACTGTGTGACACTCTGGTCAAGTGTGCTCTACTATAGCCTCGGGCCGACCAAAGCCTTGTGAATGGATTTGGTAGACGGAAACTGAAAGAAGCCCGTCGTATATATATATATATATATATTGTGTGTGTGTGTGTGTGTGTGTGCCTGTTTGTCCTCCACCATCTCTTGACAACTGATGTTGGTGTGTTTACGTCTCCGTAACTTAGCGGTTCAGCACAAGAGGCGGATAGAATAAGTACTAGGCTTCCAAATAATATGTCCTGAGGCCGAATTGATCGACTAAAGGCGGCGCTCCAGGATGGCTGCAATCAAATTGTGACATAGAAAGTTTTGTATTTTATTGAAAATATAGCAATACTTATAAGCGTTCCAAATTGTAGCAGAAGCGCAGAAACCACAGCGCATGCGTGGCTTTGCCGTGTAGGTCGACTCCAGTCCTTCATTGTTACTTTATCGACCCCGATTGGATGAAAAGCTGAGTCAAACTTAGCACCATTTGAACTTAGAACGCAAAGCCATAATCCATTTAATTTTTTTTATGTTAAACCGATATAGGTTTCACATAAGAAGCTTGTTTCCCAAACACATGGTTCCGGGTTCAGTCCCACCGTGTAGCATCTTGGACATGTATCTTCTACTATAGCGTCGGGCTGAACATGAGACTCGAACTCACATTCCTGTGATTACGCATCAAGTGCTTTACCATTAAGCTAAACACCCCAACGACAAATTCTTTTGCAAATTTAAGATATATAAATCTAGTATTATAAGACGCTAAATTCAGACAGAATTACTTCTCCTCAACTGGACCCTGCCCTTTTGAACATCATTCCAAAACACATAAAGGAGGAAAAAGATTTCATAACCTTCAAAAAGTTCCTGGATGAATATCTCCAGCAAATTCTAGACAAACAACCTACACCCGGATATACTGCTGCAAACAGCAACTCTTTAATCGAATGGGCAACGGTGCCTAAAAATAACTACACAAAAATACATTACTAAATGTCTTTTCCAGGTGGTGCTATTAAGTTAGTTATGGCTTGGACCAATGTGGCCGAAACCTATCTAAGTGGTGGTGGTGGGTTGAATTACTTAAGGAGGCCTTCTGTATATACAGCTATTAGCTAAGTTGGATCTAATATAATGCGAGGAACCAAAACATTTTAATTACTTAAAATGACAGCCGTAATTAGGACAAAATATATTAGCTTTCTGATTAATTGGAGATAACCATGAAAGTTTAATGTTATCATTAAAATTGAGAACGGAGACTGTAGTTTGGATCGGTAGAGAGATGGGGGAAATGATAAAGGTTTTGAAGCATATTGCAAATGATGATTAACCACTCAGTTTTTCTTACACAAGTCAAATACCAGTTATACAATAGGGTCTTTTCAATCCAGAAGTTACTGTACAAGAGTGTACAAAGGAGCCAGGACTAAGTACAAAGCCATGATAGAGAGTGATGCTAAGGGGATCTACCCGCTGTACAGGAGTAAATCCTGGAACAACCGGTAATAAGATAAATAAGTCTTATAGTTGGTATGACAACACCCCCACCCAAAGGTGTCATGTTTGTTGATGCTATCCCTGGCAGCAAACTAGAACTTTTTAGAAAAAACATTAAGTAAGGCTAATATACGAATTAAAGTAGTACAGAGGCCTAGTGCCCCTTTAAAATCCCTGATCTGAAACACCTATCCCTTTGGTAAGTACCCCTGTACGGAGTACAATTGTGTTATATGCAGGATGAACCCACAGGTTAATTGTAAGGTTCGGAATATTAGTGTATAGCTTACGATGTACTGAAGGGCGGCGCAGAAACATGACAATCACCTAAATTGGAGAGACTGCACGCAGCATAGGGGAGCATATAGGTGAACATTGGTGAGAGCTCAATGAAGGGAAACACTCGTCAGTGCTCTACCAACATGCTCAGGCAGAAACATGGATGCTCCATTAATAGCATAGAGGTTAAAGTACTATCGACACAGAACTGACACGACACTTGGACAGTTTCTAGAGGCTACACACAGCAATAGATAGAACGATCCTCCGTAGAAAACATGAATGGAACAGTAACACCCACCCCCACACCATATTACTAAAGACAGTAGGGATGAGAAGAGAGATGCAAAAAATAAAAACCGTAAATAATACACAGAAACATACAGGGTTATACACACACAATACTCATCTATGCACTTACCTGTGATACTTATGAGAAATAGAGATAGATGTATAAAAAAGATATTAATAATGAGTAAATAAATAAATATATAACGTAAAGTGTACTAGCCATCTGAATGTGGCTAGCCACTGGGGGTGGGGTGTTACTGACGCTTTTAGCCCCAGGAGATCAACGTCTCCAGCTGGCCTTAGACACAATTTCAGTGCCCTTGTGTTATCTGCAAAGGGAGGTCATCCTCCCTCGAAAACCTTAAGTGATACATACGGACTATAGTTTCAAGGTATTTGCCTCTCGTCAACGTATGGTAAACACCGGTTTTCGATGAAGGAGACCTTTGCAAATAATATTTAACGTTTTTCCCAGCAACCACAGTCACTGATTTAGAAAAACTGTCTGAAAGCATTAATAAATCTCCGAACGAGATATAAACAGTAACCGCTCAAATAAATATATAAATATATCTGTTACATATCTGTGATAGATATAAGACATAGACATAGACACAGTAGCACATACACACATGAAATTTCATGGACGGCCATAACAATGTCAACAACACAAGTAACAACATCAGCAGTAGCGGTGGTGCCAACGACAGAAATAACAACAACCACGACAAGAACAACTACCACAAGAACAACTACCACAATGGCAACACCGTGGGCGAACACACATACACAGAGGAACATAGGAACTGTACCATTTTTGGGGGGGTGGTCTTAAGACAGCAGCAACAACACCTAAAGCTCCACAAGGCTCCGGCAGGGGATGGTGGCGACCCCTGTTGTACGCTTTGCTCCAACTTTCTCTCACTCTTTCTTCCTGTTTCTTGTCCCCGACTTCCTACGCAACCGCTGAGCCTGGATGCGCATTCATCCATCCGTCAATGCTCTCGGTGTCGGGGGTTGACCTGCTTTCTCTTCTGCGGGTCTTACAAATAGCAAAGGATCACGTTTCGGACTTCTCCCATCTTGCGAGCTCTGGGACGAAGACCGTTCGGTCAACAAACAAACAAACATACAAACAGCAGCAGCACAATGGGGTGAGAGGATGGGGCTGATGAGGGGAAGGCCATGATGTTGCTAAAAACTATGACACACACAAGCATACACACACATACACACACGCACGGACAAGGACACAAATGCATGCGCACATAAGGATACACATCTTAGAAGAACAGAATGGAGTAAGTGTAACAAGAACACACATGAAAACGAAAAATGTTGCTGAAGAGGTCGCAGATGTGTGACGAAAGAGTTCGAGACAATGGACATAAGTTAAAATAAGAAATGTAATAAACGAGTTGAGAAAAATATATAGTGCATCTGATTATTTGGCAATAAAAGACAAAAAATATCTGTTTCAACAACACAATTTCACATCAGGAATCTTGCAAAACCAACTGATAAAAGTATATATAATTATATATATATATATAATAAATATATATGCATGTATGTATGTATGTATATGTATATGTTATATATGTATATATATGTTATGTATAATATATAGTAATATATATATAATATATATATATATTATATAATATATATATATATATATATATATATATATATATATATATATTATATATATATATATATATCACGAGGCAGATGGACAAACCATCAACACAAAGAAAAGGGATGGACTACGCACCACCTGCCCCAAAGCGAGAGGTACGCAGATGTGTGCGCGCCACAAACAGCCAACATGATGTTGTCGAAAGAGCAGCTGCTGAGCAACAATCTTTTTTGTGCATGGCACAAAAGATTGTACAGCAGCTGACCTGGCTTCATCAAACCCAAGCCCGCAGGTGGGACTACCCACTATATACCAGACCACCACAGCAAACAGACACAGGATGGACACCGCCGGCAACAACGTACACCTCACCTCGATACTCCTACTGAACATCAGAGGACTGCAAACACTCAGTAACAGGACAAAGATCCCGTTCCTGAGAGACTTTGTTGCATGCAATCAAGCCTTATGCATAGCACTTACAGAAACGCACCTGAAACCGGACATAGCAGATGCGGAGTTACACATACCACAGTATGCTGTACTACGGACCGACAGGAAAGAAAGGAGTCATGGAGGTGTTGCTATGTACATCCGTGAGGACCTCACACCCCAGGTCCTCTTGTCATACTCAAACTCGGTGTGTGACACACTAATTGTACATATTAGGCAACTTGATGTAGTGGTGTGCTACATATCGCCCTCCAGATGCCCCAAGCCATGTGGGCAAGTTTGAAGACTGCCTTATAAAAATAGAAGAAATTCTAACCACATTAGAAAACACATAGGTGTGCTTCTTATGGGAGACTTCAATCTGCCCAATGTCAGATGGCCCGAGGGCCTTTCTCTCCAGGAATGACAAGATGTGAACGAGGACAGGCGAGGTCCCTCCTGAACCTCATCAACACCCTGTACATGGAGCAGGTAATACTCCAACCAACCAGGGCAGGTAACACACTGGATCTCTGCTTCACAAATGACATGGATCTCATCCATAATGTGAAAGTGACACCGACACTACTCTCGGACCACAACATGATAGAGCTGACCATGTACGGGCCAAAAGAGAGCACGGACATGCAGCCTACAAGAAACCCTCAAAATCTTTCCAGCTTGAACTACCATAAGGCAAACTGGAAACAAATTGAGAAAGAGATCCTCAAACAAAACTGGCCTAATGTCTCTCCTCGCCAGACATCGACGTGAAACTTCAACAATTCATGTCTGTAATGCAAGCCATATGCTACAAATGTGTCCCAGAGAGAAAGGCCACTGTACACAAGAACAAAATCCCCAGAGAGAGGAAAATTTTAATGAGACGGCGTACGAAATTTTCAAATCGCCTAAACAAACAGATTGAAAGCAGTGAAAAGTCCCGCCTAAAAATAAACTGCTGGAAATCGAAAAATGTCTGCAACTCTCCCATGAAAAGAAAGAGCAGACAAAGAAGCCTGGGCTATAGAAAACATAAAATCTAACCCCAGAGCTTTCTACAGGTATGCCAAAGAAACGGCTACAGTGCACTGTAGAATAGGGCCACTCCTCGAAAAGGATGGCACACTTACAGGAAAACCAATGAGGGTAAGTGAAATACTGAATGAGCAATTCAAGAGTGTTTTCACTCCACCCCTTGGGCATCTCCAAATCACCAATCCAACTGACTTTTTTACCACTGCAGATATAAAATCAGAGGCGGCGACGATAGATTACATCGATATAAAGGAAGACGATGTAACCAAGGCTATAGATGAAATGAAAACAGACTCAGCTACTGGCCCCGATGGATTTCCGGCAATCCTCCTAAAAGCATGTAAGAGAGTCCTAGCAAGACCACTGCAGTTCCTCTTTCAGAGCTTCCTTGCAGCTGGCAAACTTCCAGGAAAACTGAAGGAAGGTAAAATATGCCCCATTCATAAAGGAGGTAGCAGAGCGGAAGCCAAGAATAATAGACCTATCTCTCTGACCTCACACATCAGCAAGGTCATGGAACGAATAGTCAGAAGGAAGCTGATCACCTTCCTTGAAGAGAATGACTTGCTGCCCGACACCCAACATGGTTTCCGACCAGGGAGAAGCTGTTTAACTCAGCTCCTACAACACTATGACTGGGTGCTGAAACGGCTGCTCAACCACTCAAATGTGGAAGTGATATATCTCGACTTTGCAAAGGCTTTGATAAAGTCGATCATGGAATGATATGTCACAAACTGCGTGATCTCAACATAGTTGGAAAACTGGGAGAATGGCTTCATGACTTTCTGAAGGATAGAAGTCAGGTGGTAGTAGCCAATGGGGCCACCTCCATTAACACACAAATAGTGAGCGGTGTTCCGCAGGGCACTGTTCTGGGACCACTACTGTTCATAATGGCCCTCTCAGACATGCCCTCAGCCACGATCACAAGTTATGCAGATGATACAAAAGTTTCACAGGCAATACAGAACCCTGAGGACACTAAACACCTGCAATGTGAGCTGGACGAAATATACAAGTGGGCTGAAAAGAATAGCATGCAGTTCAATGCTGGAAAGTTTCAAGCTTTATACTATCAGCATGCAAAACTGAATGCAATACCCAATGAATACACTGGACCCGGAGGGATTGCAATCCCAGAGGCACAATCAGTGCGTGACCTGGGTATTCACATGAGTGATGACGCGACCTTTCATGCACATGTTGCTAAACTGACAATGAAATGTAGACGGCTGGCTGGATGGATTCTTAGAACCTTTAGAACAAGAGAACAAGAAACCATGATGGTCCTCTGGAAGACACTTGTCCTAAGCCACTTTGACTATTGCTCTCAGCTATGGTCACCATCCAGTGTCAAGTTGATCACAGAACTTGAGGCGATCCAACGAAGCTACACAAAGAAGATAGCCTCTATGCAGAATGTAAGCTACTGGGAAAGACTCAAGAGATTAAATTATATTCCCTGGAGCGTAGGCGGGAAAGATATGCCATAATATACATCTGGAAGATCCTGGAGGGAAGTGTCCTGAACTTTGGCATCGAGAGTTACGCAAATGCCAGAACTGGGCGCCACTGCGTGGTGCCTAGGACTCCAAACCTGCCATCAAGATGTAGGACAAGATTCTGTGATAGCCTGGGCTTCCGAGGCCCACAGCTCTTCAATATCCTCCCGAAGAACCTGAGAGACCTGCATGGGGTGGATACAGATGTCTTTAAAATGAAGCTGGATCTCTTCCTGTCAGGTGTCCCAGATGAACCAACTTCACGGCAGGAGGGGCAGATGAGGGCAGCTGCATCGAACTCTCTCATGCACCAAATAGCAGTTGCTAAAAAGCCTCCATGAAGTGAAACCAAGTAGCAACACCAAATGGCGGTGCCCCAGCATGGCCACAGCTCATAAGCTGAAACTAGAATCAATCAATCAATCAATCAATCAATCATATATATATATATATATATAAACATATATATTATATATATATATATATATATATATATATACATATATACACACACCACACACACACACACACATATATATATATATATATATATATCTATATATATATATATATATATTATATAATATATATATACATATATACACACACACCACACACACACACACACATATATATATATATTATATATATATATATATATATATATATTATATATATATATATATATATATAATATATTATATATATATATCCCAAAAATGGAACAAGAACGCAACAAACGACATCCAGACAGACAACGGGAAGACGGGCAGAAAAGGTACAAAAGGACGGACAGGACAAAACAAGATCGTGCTATTCATGGCTTTCTCTCATCAGTCAAGTTTCCAGATTAGTCTTACAGTTTCGGCTTGTTACACTTGAGACTGTTCAAATCTGGCCGGATCCAAAAACCTAAGCGAAGAGCATGAAATATTTTGGGAGAACGCAAGCGAATGTGGGCGATAACAAAGGCCTAAAATTAAAAAAAACCCTCAAAAATGAAGAAAATATTACTCAGTTACAAATACAAGCAACGAGAAAATAACAACAGGTGTCTTTGGACTAATCGAGACGAATCAAGTTGAGCTGGTGTGTGTGTGTATGTGTGTGTGTGGAGTGAAGTCCTTGAGGCAGGAACATAGATGAACATATGAGATGACAGTCAGGAGAAAGGGATAAGGGATGAGTCGTGTCTGGCAGTCGAGTCAAGAAAGTAAGATCATGCTTGGCCGAACACCGATCACGTGAAAGGAAAGGAGGGTGGTAGGGGGCAGAAGGATTGAAGAATCAGGGGGAAAACGAGAAAGAGAAAAAAATCAAGAGGACATGCAGAAGGTACAAGGGAGATAAACGAGGGAAAATAGGTAGATAAAAGAAAGAGAAGGGCAAGAAACGTGAGGGAAGGGAAGCGAGTAAAAAAGTAGAAAAGAAAGAAGAAAGTATGGGAGGAGGGAGTACTAAACGAAGGAATAAAATAAAGTGGTACAGAATTTAGATATATACTTATGTACTAGGTGAGCAAAAGTGTACGCACGCCGCTTTATGTGATATAAATCCCCCCAAAATTGAACATGAACGCAACAGACGACAATAAAACACCCGGACAGACGATAGAAAGACGAAGAGGAAAAACAACAAAAGGTTGGACAGGAAAAGCAATGAAAAGATGAACAGGACAAAAAAAAGGACGGGCTATTCGTGGCCTTCTATTATCAGTCAAGTTTCTAGATATACACATATACGTGCATATGCACATGTGTGTATATATATATATATATATATATTATATATATATTATATATATATATATATATATATATATATATATATATATACATATATATATAATATATAATATATTAATAAATAAAATAAAACATATGCATATATAAACATATATGTACGTACCTACCTCTACATGTACATATACACGCATATATGAGTACAGGACACCAAAAGGACGTCGAACACATAGAGAAACGAAAACATAGACACAAACCAAAGGAACTGAACATTTATTTAAAAAAAGCAAAAAAAATAGAGTACAGGACAATTAACACAAAGAAAAAACCCCTTCTTCAGTCGCTAAAGGTTTCATCTACTCTACGTTTCGAAGGATAAAAGCGAGACGTATCTTCGACAAGAAAACTTTCCTTCCTGCGAAAATCAAATCAATTAAAATTCTGAGATCTTTTCGCAGAGGGGTAAAAAATGGTAACAGGACAGTAACGACAGTACAAATTGTAAACAGTAAAAGACAGGGCAAGGAAAAACAAGATAAGAAGGGCTGTTAACGCCGAACGAAAAAAAGTATTGCAAACGCAGAATTTTTTGTGGACGACGAGCGGAGCAAAAAGAATGTCGTCCATTACCTTGAGAGAGAGAGAGTGAAGAATGAGAGAGAGGAAGAGACAAGTTAAGTAGAGGAAAAGGAAAACAAAGAATGAAGGCTGAGAAAGGGATGGGACAGAAAGGTTAAGAGTGCGCGTCAAAGTTAATATATCAAGAACAAAAACTTGATATAAAGAACAATCTTACTTAAGGGGGTGCGTGCGTTTCATCATATAATATATTAATAAAAGAAATAAAACATATGCATATATATAAACATATATGTACGTACCTACCTCTACATGTACATATACACGCATATATGAGTACAGGACACCAATATATATATATATATATATATATATATGTCAGGACGCCATGATAGATTGTTAGCTCCTACAGGCATTTTTTTCTCTCCTTGTTTTTTTCTGTGTATCTTTCTGTCGAAGAGCGTAGGCTCGAAACGTAAAAGACTTTTTCTATTCTTGAGCGCTATACTAATACATTTGTGTGTTTGTACTCCACCTGCCTTCGTCTTTTGTTTATTTTTGTAAACTTTCCCTTTATATATATATATATATATATATATATATATATATATATATATGCGCATAAATACCCATATGTATGCATATACATACGCACAAACTTATACTCACGTACACACACACATATACATAGAAGCGTGGTGTATGTGTGTGTTGTGTGTTTGGCGATTCTTCGTAGTTCGACGTCGAGGATTCAGTTGCTTGACCAGCTTAATTACCTGTGACTGAATTCACGAGTGAAGTGGTTGTGTATTCCACAGATACGTGTGCCTCTAATATGACTCTCAAGCAGAGTCAGCATCATGCAGTGTCTGCCATAGCTGTGCATTTGCATTGCAAGTCTAATCCATCTGATAGGTTTCCGGACAGTTTCCGTCAACACAACGACACTGACTCTCGGCGCAGAGGCATCAAGTCGATGACCGACTGATTGTGAAACGAATTCCTTAATCCCGTATCCATATTTTTGCCAGGGCCTGCGTTATTTCTATAAAGGATGAACTTCTTTTAAAAATAGAAACGTGCAGTGTATTTCTCTATGTTGTCATAATTAATTTATTCATTAATACATGACCACCCCTCCAGATATTTGAGGAAGGTCCTGGCTTTTCAAATAATATTAGCGTCTCTGAGTGAATCCACCTAGATTTTCTTTCTGTGGTTCTGAATCTGACATCCAAATTCTACGATGCGTAACATTTCCTGAATTTAAGATAACATTTTATTCTCTTCTGAACGATGCCTGTTAACTATAATTAAGATCTCTGTAAAAGACAAACTGCTATAAAGATATCAAGCCATTCCACACTATTGTGAGCTTTGTCTTTTACAGTTGTTGCACCAGTGTAATCTTGGTGTGCGCGGCGTCAAAAGCCGTTTCGTTTTTATGGCTTCCTTATTGGCTGTTACAGATCAGGAGACAAACACCCCAAACACTAAAAGAGAATTGAGGGAAAAAAAAGACGAACGACGTAAGACAGGCACGTTTTACACCTCCCTGCATTTGCTGCTTGATGAATCTGGAGATAATACTTTCAGAGGCATTGTGTTTCGTGTTCAAGTGTTGCCTTAATTATCCAACCAAGATATCTCACGTTTATACATTGTACTTTATGTACTCAGTTAGATTACATTTTACGACCTCGCATCGTCTTTTTTCTTGCTTTTCTTCAATATTCTTGCATGCAGAAAAACTTTTTGACACTACAGCAATTTCTACACTCTACTGACGTCATATGCCTCTATGCCACACACACACACACACACACACACACACACGCACTCACACTTTCTCTCTGGTGGGCCTCGCCCTCCGTTCTGAGGAATCGGCACGAGCGAGCGACACACATACGTTAGCCGTTATTTGTTCATCTGAATACCAGATGATAACAGAACCGAGTTCGTTTCTTCTTCTCATACATCACCACTAGTTAGGTTTCATTGACACGAATACACATCATCATCATCATCATCATCGTCTTCTTCTTCTTCTTCTTCTTCTTCTTCTTCTTCTTCTTCTTCTTCTTCTTCTTCTTCTTCTTCTTCTTCTTCTTCTTCTTCTTCTTCTTCTTCTTCTTCTTCTTCTTCTTCTTCTTCTTCTTCTTCTTCTTCTTCTTCTTCTTCTTCTTCTTCTTCTTCTACACACACACATATGCCATCTCGTATATGTACGCTTATACCAACATGCATACAAATACGGACCACACACACACACACACGTACACACACACGTACACACACACACATATACGTACATACACACGTATACACACACACACGTACACACACATGTTAAAGCGATGGCAAGTCAATATAAGATTATATTGTCTCAGTTTTCAAATTTTATTGTTGTTTAGACCATAAAAAACAACTTGGCGTGGAAACTTAGATTTCCTATTTCGAATCGTTATCGCGCAGTCTGTGATAAAACACCGATTGGTACCAACATTAACAGGCACCCCATATACACCTGCAGACACCCTCTCTCAATCTCTTTACCAACCTCACACTAACACCCACGGACACCCTTTCCCTCAGCACGTTTGTTTTTCATTCTCTGCTTCGGTATCGCGCTCACACACAAGCGTCTATGTATGTGTACATTTGTATGTGTGTGTGTGTTTGTGTGTATGTATGAGTACGTGCGTATATACATATATATATGTGTATGTGTGTATATATATTATATATATATATATATATATGTGTGTGTGTGTGTGTGTGTGTGTGTGTGGTGTGTGTGTGTGTGTGTGTGTGTGCATGTGTGTGTGTGTATGTGTGTGTATTAATTAATAATTATAACGACAGAGAATATGGAGAGTGGTGCATCCTCAGAACTTACTTCCTTTTATTTTACGGTTTGTCACACTGCATATTTTTATGGCTACGACGACCGACACGTGTTTCCACAGCACGGAGCATGTGCATTTGAATATAAAAGCCGATATAATACTCTGTGCAGGTTCGAGACAAGCTGGTTGAAAGACGCTGAACGAAGCTGCACAGAAAATTACGCCCAGTTTTTTTTATATATACTACAGCACATGCTCTGTCGTCGTAACCATAAAAAATGCTGTG
>NW_021836847.1:12500-17500 GCF_006345805.1 Octopus sinensis | reverse complement strand
CTTGTTTCCCTGCAGTCATTGCTGAGTATTCATAAACCGAAAACATTTCAAAATTATGCAGGTTCATTCCAGCAAATGTCTCTGTATGTCCACTTAACGGAATTTTTCGAATTATTTCTGTGTCAATATCTTGTCCTTCTTTTCTGTAATGATATCCAGACATCTACAATATATCGCATCCATTAGATTCTGTGAGTTGTAACTGCAACAATGTTTTAATTTAAAGGCGTGTCCATCCTTGAAGTCCGAACCTTCGCTCAAATATAATAATGTAGTACAAGTTGATTATCTGCATTTTGTAAGAGTGGCGTTGGAAACTTGTTTATTAACTTTTCCGATCGTTATATATTTTAAAATATTTGGGGTTTTCTTCTGATTTTCATGATTTGTTGTTTTGCTTGTACATATTTTTAAGAATTCTGTTGATCTTCATTTAAGTTAGGTAAGTTTTTATACATAACGTAGAATATTTCATAATTTCTAGAGTTAAATATAGATTACATTTTTACTTTGTTCTTGAATATCTTAAATATTTATATGTTTTGCCTGAAATTATTATGGATTTTGAAATATTATAAGTTTATCGAGGTCTTCTTGCTATAAAAAGAAACAGCCATTTAAATATCTTTTGCAGTTATCGTTCAAATATGTGTAAAATATCCCAAATTGTGGAAAGATTCATCTTTTGTACAGTCAGCTTGTAATATTGTCCACTCATTGCCCTCTATGTCAGCCCCTTGCTCTACAGCCCTTTACTCTTCCTTCCAAGATACTACTTTCCAGACTTCTGCTTCTTCGAACATGGCCACAGTAGATGAAATTTTGTTTATTTCTCAATGTTCGAGAGTTGCCTTTCCTTTATATGTTGTAACACCTATGTTAACCCATTTATAAATTGGCATAGATGGGTGCAACGATAGTTCCCATCGCAGTCCCTGATATTTGTCGTTATACTGGACCACCAATAACATTTTCAATGCGTTCTGGTAGTTCATATTAGTATCAAGTCAATATTTGATCACATAAATTCTATTGTTGCTGCATTAATTAACAACATAAAAAAAGGGAATTGTATTTTGGTTCACTGATTATGGTAATTAATGAAGTACATCTGAATCACATTCAGTATAACTCACTCTGTTTTAAGTAATGCTTCAATAATCGTCTTTGTAATCATGTATCGCGTACCTGCAGCACATTAACGACACAGCGATAAGACTTCCTGATGAAGAGTAAGCTCCCCACCTGCCTTGCCACTTTTGTACTGTCAGCTTGTAATATTGTCCACTCATTGCCCTCAATGCCAGCCCCTTGCTCTACAGCCCTTTACTCTTCCTTCCAAGATACTACTTTCCAGACTTCTGCTTCTTCGAAAATGGCCACAATAGATGAGATTTTGTTTCTTTCTCATTATTCGAGAGTTTTCTTTCCTCTATAAGTTGTAACACCCATTCATTCGCTGGTGGTCCTTGTAGGAGGCCCGTAATATTCTCCTGTACACCTACTTTTCGAACGCATTTATTATGTTCTCTCCGAGTTTGTTCAGCTTTCATGATTCGCAAACATAAATGCCTATTGGCCGAATGAGAGTTTCCACTGACCTCGTTTTTAACGTAATTGGGACACTTTTGCTGTTCCAGATGATATTAAGCTTTCCATGGATGTTCTTACCATGATTAGACTTGTCCTGATTTCTTTCTTACATGTGACTCCATCAATGATTTGATCTCCAAGATACTTATACAACTCAACATGTCCAGCCTCTCGCTGCCCGGCTTCAAATTAAGATTTACTTTCACTTTTTTACTACCATAATCTTTGTTTTCACATTGTTGAGATAAGGAACATGGCTATTTGATATTTCCCGATCATTTCAATAGAATGTCGAAACAATTACATGATCTGTGTATTTCGGATGCAGGACCCGCTATAATAAATCTTAATTACAGATCATCGGGAGATGGCGTCACAAGCATCTCTTATAGACGCTTTTGTATATATTGGAGGGTAAGTCAGTAAAATTGCATCTAAAATTTCGTAGGTAATCAAATTCTAACTACTCAAACGGCACTTATTCAATAAAGACAGTAGATTTTTTTTATTCTTTATAGTTGTCTATTTTTCATAGTAATTGATATTTTCTTATAACTTATGCACAACTTGTGCATGATATTCCGCATCCATAAGCCAAAATGCTTAGCGGCATTTCTGTACGTTCCGAGTTCGAATTCTGCTGAGGTCGTTAAAATAAGCCCTAGATGAGAACTGGAGTCGATGTAATTGACAAGCCCATTTCTCCGAAATTACTGGCAATGATAACAGCAGAAGAACATTTATTAGCTTCTTTAATAGAAATTTCAACGTCTTATTGGAGATTATCGACATTCGATTTTATATTCTTATTTGCACATATTTCCACATAATTATATCTATATCTATCTATCTATCTATCTATCTATCTATCTATCTATCTATCTATCTATCTATCTATCTATCTATATATATATATACTGAAAGAGAGAGAGAGAAAGAGAGAGAGAGAAAGAGAGAGAGAGAAAGAGAGAGAAGGAGAGAGAGAGGGCGAGGAAGGGGGAGAGAGGGGGAGAGTGAGATGGAGAGAGAGAGAGAGGGGAGAGAGAGAGGGAGAGAGAGAGATGAATGAGAGGAATAACAGTGAAAAAATCGAAAACAGAGGATAAAAAATACCTCAATAATTGTTCTAGAAGTATGCTTTGCTTTTCAGTTGAAATTCAAATATTTTGTGACTAATAGTTCCTCGTTTGACGAAATTTGCAGACTCAGTGTAAGACATGAAGCAATTTTCTCAGTACATTCGGAACCAATTACAAAAGCCGTTCATTGAACATTTAACCTCACAAGATAATCGATGTAGACAAAATTTTCGTCACTCGTTCGCTTGTTTTCTTTTATAAATATGAAGGAAAAAAAAAATTTACGAAAACTTTTTCTCAAGTTATCTTATCTTTAGAAAAATGTTTCATCGATGGCTTTATCACACGAATATATTGATCGTTAAGCTAAAATGTAATTTAGAATATTTTCCCAAATATTTTGTTTTGTGGCCACGAAACAACATTAATTCTGAACATCTTTTTCAATGTGCAACTATTATAACCTTTGATCTCAGTTTGATATGTGCCATATTATATCTCAGCCTTTGAGTCACTTTTGTATTAATATAAAGTATGTATGTATGTATGTATGTATGTATGTATGTGTGGAGGCGCAATAGCCTAGTAGTTAGAGCAGCGGACTCGCGGTCGTAGGATCGCGGTTTCGATTCCCAGACCGGGCGTTGTGAGTGTTTATTGAGCGAAAACACCTAAAAGCTTCACGAGGCTCCGGCAGGGGGCGGTGATCCCTGCTGTACTCTTTCACCACTCTTTCTCCCACTCTTTCTTCTGTTGGCCTGCTCGCTTAGCCAGCGGGGTGGCGTCATTCGAAGGCTAAAACAATGCGAACGCATTGTGACCAGCGATGTGTAACAACATCTGATGCTCTGGTCGGTCACGTGATCACGTGATATATATATATGTATATACACTGCTTGTGTTAACACCTTTTCAATGGCCGTTCTTTTGCTATTAGTTTTTGGTGAAGGAGTGATTTCGATATCACTGGCCTCTTTTGAGTTTCTTGCCGTGGTTGTAGGCTCATCTGGGACTTTGGGCTGCAGAAGGTCAGGCTGCTTCTTGAAGACATCTACTCATCTACTCCATGTAGATCTCTCACATGTCTTGGCAAGATATTAAATGGATGTCGACATCTATTTAGTGTCTTGCCAAGACATGTGAGAGATTCATGTCGACATTTGGATCCCATGCTGTATGTGTGTTTGTGTGTGTGGTGTGTGATATGTCTGTATGTAAATATCTGCGTACGTATGTATATATGTATTGAAGGATGTCTACGGGGGTATATGTATTAGTATGCACGTGTCTACATACACACATGTAAATAACTGGTGTCAATAAATTTTTAATTGTATCTGAACTGATTGCAGGGGGGTAAAATAAAAACAAATTAAATTCAAGTAGATAATTACAATCGGATGTAAATACGGCAAAGTGATATATTCTGTAATTTCTATTATCACAATAGATTAGAAATTAATTAACCTGGAGTTAATGAGGTCATTGTCTGGCGGATGACGTTGAAGTAATTAAGGGGTTCGTTCAGAAATGTTGAAGCTCCTTGTGAGAAAATTAATACCCAGTTCCACTTTGGTCAATATTTTATAAATTACGCAGAAATAAAATGTCATTTTAATAGAGTTTACACCGGTCAGACACAAACTACAGTCCGTGGGCCGCATACAGCGTCTGGGCCTCAGGCAGCCTGGGGAATCTTTCTGAAAGGCAAGTCTAAAGAAAAATTACAATGAAATAGTATAATAGTAGAGACACCGCCTCCACGCCTTGATGATGTGCCATATCTTATGCGGCACATTTCTCGAAATCTGATGTCTTGCTTTATACGCACAAGTATTCTCTGTCATACACGTGTTGATATGCGTGCGAGTGCGCATTCTTTTATTGTTATTTGATTCAGTTGGCTGCGGCCATGGTGGGACTCAGCCATGAAGGGTTTAGTCGAACAAATGAAACCCATTACTTATTTTAAAGCATGTTACTTATTCTATCCGTCTCTTTTCTCGAAACATTACATTACAGAAACGTAAACCAACCGACACCGGTCGTCAAGCGATGTTTGGACACACGCAAGCTCGCGTGCACACACAGATGCAGACATACACAAACGCACACATACACACACACAAACACACACACAGTCACCCGCAGAGACAGACAGACAGACAGACACACACACACACACGTTTTCTTTTTCTTACCTATTTATTTACTACCCATAAGGGGCTAAACACAGAGAGGACAAACAAGGACAGACAAACGGATTAAGTCGATTATATCGACCCCAGTGCGTAACTGGTACTTAATTTATCGACCGTGAAAGGATGA
>NW_021836847.1:0-7500 GCF_006345805.1 Octopus sinensis | reverse complement strand
TATATATAATATATATATATATATATATGTCTGTATATATGTATGTATGCATGTATGTATGTATTTGTCCCCCATCATCACCTGACAACCGATTTTGGTGTGTCTACGTCCCCGTAACTTAGCGTTTCGGCAAAAGAGTACCGATAGAATAAGTACCAGTCTTACAAAGAATGAGTCCTGGGGCGGGGGGGGGGCGTTTTGTTCGACTAAAGGCGGTACTCCAGCATGGCCGCAGTGAAATGACTGAAAGAAGTAAAATAATAAAGGAACAAAAGAATGTTCGTAAATAAATGGCAATAAAACAACCGCAGAATGTGAAGAATATTCTATGTAAGGTGAAAAGAATGACAAGATCATGTAGAATAAAAAATATTATTATAAACGTTTTCTGAATGACTTTCACTCGCACGAGACTCGCGCACACCGATTCACAAGCACTCGTAGACGGACTTGCGGATTTCTTTTTAAAAAACCAATTCTAGAATGGTTTGCTTAGAAGAAGCTTTTTCTTTCGCTCTCTATAAATTGTTTGGTTATAGGCAGAAGCATTTGTTATGGTTGTAGAAACTTTTGTACTTCGTTCAAAATTTAGATCTTGTGCTTGAAAAATAAACTCATAAACCCCGGGTCTCGTAAAGTGGAACCTCGTAAAGTGAGGTATTACTCTGTCTGTGTGTTTCTGTGTATATAATATATATATATATATACACACGTATATTTGTATATGTATGTATATGTAAGTGTGTATATATATATATATGTGTGGTGTATATATATATAAGATATATATATATATATTATATAGAATATATATATATATATATATATATATATATATAGATATATAATATATATATAAAAATATATATATAAGATATATATATGTATATATGTATATAAATATATATATATAAGATATATATGTATATATATATATAAATATATAGGTTATAAAATGAGATAGGGGTTGAAAATTCAACCCACCATGGGATAACATATATCCAAATATACTGCTAGATAGGTACCCAACAAGGCTAATACATAGATGTTAAAAATTGCCAAACAATCAGTTCATCTATTGTATTATATGGGCAAAGGTAATAATATTACCGTAAATTAATACTACAAAATTAGAAAATGGAGAAACATACTTAAATCAATAAAACATCAACTATCAGATGATACCCAATCAATACTTTATTACACCATTACATATCAGTAAAGGCATTATACAAAATATACAGTAAATGTAAATAGACAAGTATAAAATATAAAATATAATATGTAATTAAATCATATCTGACAGCTGTTTCGGCAGCAAGGGCAGTCATACCTCATTTAACCTATAAGCCATAAAGGCAGGTATAAATGAGGCATTAACAAGGATGCCCCACGGCCTCTTCAGAGAATTTAATTTGTTATAATTGTGAAAAAATTATTTTTCCATATACATATAAATATAAAAATATAAAAATGTAAAATATAAAAACTTATGCATAAAATTCATAATGCTACACATATATAATATAATACTCATTGGTACAATAATGCAAGGTAAACAAAACAAAATAAAACAAAATATATATCAGTGTATATATTAATATTAATAAGTACAGTTATTATACATATTTGGCTAATAGTTTTAAAAAACTAACACATAGGGAGAGAAAAAATAATAATTAAAACCATGGTTCAGTTCATAAAATTATAAGCTATAAAAGTCAATAAAAATTACTATTAATATTAATAATAATAATAATAATAATAATAATAATAATAATAATAATAATAATAATAATAATAATAATAATAGATACAGTTATGTTTGCACCAAGTCCATCCTTTCAAGATCGAAATAACTATGAGTTTAGAAATTCTGACCACTAGGTAATGACAGATATGATTTAATTACATATTATATTTTATATTTTATACTTATATTTCCTTGTCTATTTACATTTACTGTATATTTTGTATAATGCCTTTACTGATATATATAATCATTATATAAAAGGGCTTAGTAAAATAAATTACTTTGCCGCATACTGAACTCATTAGAAATAGCAGCTAAAAAAAACTTTTTTAAAGCTATTTCTAATACTTAAAGAAAACCTTTTATATAATGTAATAATTTGAATTCGCCTTAATTGGTCCCTTTGCATACTGAATACTTGGTGAAATTGATTAATTAATTAATTTTACCCTCAATTGTTGAAATTATAATTCATCTCTCTCTATATAATGCCTCGGATTTTACCGAAAAAAGTATAGTGTTTACTGATTTTAACCCACGCTGGTGGAAAGGGGAGAGCAGAAATTCTTCGCTTGCATTTTTGAGTTTGCTGGCACTGTTAGTTTCGAGCAGATCTTCAGAAGCGATAAGAAGCCGAAAGGGTATGCTCCCACTTTCAGTGTTTTCAAATCCAAACCAGGGAGTTCTGAGCTGATGATAGAAATGTCGAGTTTGACTAATCTTGAAACGTACGTTCTCAAATAACCTTTGCATTTGATTTTTTAATGTCTCTACCCCCATACTTTCGTGAGTTGAATTGAGCAAACACTATATGAGAGAGGTTTTCTTTAAGTATTAGAAATAGCTTTAAAAAAGTTTTTTTTAGCTGCTATTTCTAATGAGTTCAGTATGCGGCAAAGTAATTTATTTTACTAAGCCCTTTTATATAATGTAATAATTTGAATTCGCCTTAATTGGTCCCTTTGCATACTGAATACTTGGTGAAATTGATTAATTAATTAATTTTACCCTCAATTGTTGAAATTATAATTCATCTGTCTCTATATAATGCCTCGGATTTTACCGAAAAAAGCATAGTGTTTACTGATTTTAACCCACGCTGGTGGAAAGGGGAGAGCAGAAATTCTTCGCTTGCATTTTTGAGTTTGCTGGCACTGTTAGTTTCGAGCAGATCTTCAGAAGCGATAAGAAGCCGAAAGGGTATGCTCCCACTTTCAGTGTTTTCAAATCCAAACCAGGGAGTTCTGAGCTGATGATAGAAATGTCGAGTTTGACTAATCTTGAAACGTACGTTCTCAAATAACCTTTGCATTTGATTTTTTAATGTCTTTACCCCCATACTTTCGTGAGTTGAATTGAGCAAACACTATATGAGAGAGGTTTTCTTTAAGTATTAGAAATAGCTTTAAAAAAGTTTTTTTTAGCTGCTATTTCTAATGAGTTCAGTATGCGGCAAAGTAATTTATTTTACTAAGCCCTTTTATATAATGTAATAATTTGAATTCGCCTTAATTGGTCCCTTTGCATACTGAATACTTGGTGAAATTGATTAATTAATTAATTTTACCCTCAATTGTTGAAATATATATATATATATATATATGTATATATATATATATAAATATATATATAAATATATATATCTTAATATCTTATATACATATATACGTATACAAATCTCTCCATTTTCTTACATAAGAATATCTGACACACGCACACCCCCACATACACACATACAGGCCTACATACAACCATGCACATACACACTTAGTACACACGATTGAAGTATATAAATATTTCTATCCGATGAAAATATCGTCCACTTAATAGTTCCAGCCGTCTTCATTTCTTGTCTTGAATTCTAGAATCCCAGCACGGAGAAACGTAAGTAAAAATCATCTTTCACTCTGTCATTCTTACCTACGCGTGCAAAAATAAATGCATACATATATGCATACTAATATGTTTGTGTGTGTGTGTATGTGTGCGTGTGTACGCGCGCGTTCGTGTGTATGGGTTACGGTTAATTATATCCTATAAGGCGGCGAGCTAGCAGAAACGTTAGCACGCCTGGCGAAATGCTTAGCTGTAATTCGTCTGTCGTTATGTTCTGAGTTCAAATTCCGCCGAGGTAGACTTTGCCTTTCATCCTTTCTGGGTCGATAAATAAAGAACCAGTTTCGCACTGGGGTCGATGTAATCGACTTAATCCCTTGGTCTGTCCTTGTTTGTCCCCTCCGTGTTTAGCCCCTTGTGGGTAATAAAGAAATAGGTATTTTGTCTGCCTCTACGTTCTGAGTTCAAATTCCGCCGAGGTCGACTTTGCCTTTTATCCTTTCGGGGTCGATAAATAAAGAACCAGTTTCGCACTGGGGTCGATGTAATCGACTTAATCATT
Source organism: Octopus sinensis (assembly GCF_006345805.1). NCBI lineage: Eukaryota > Metazoa > Mollusca > Cephalopoda > Octopoda > Octopodidae > Octopus > Octopus sinensis. The sequence goes on along the minus strand of NW_021836847.1, from coordinate 3,349 downwards.
TTGTCTGTCCTTGTTTGTCCCCTCTGTGTTTAGCCCCTTGTGGGTAGTAAAGAAATAGGTTAATTATATCTTATATATTTACCATGGTTCTTTGTCTGTCTTTGTCAAGATGCATCTCAGTGTACGTCTCTCAGCATCAGGCAATCAAGCAGCGAAATCGAAAGTCCGTCAAACCGATATAGTTTAACACTGACTAAATTGCTGATGATGTTGTTGCTGTTGTTGTTGAGCGTAGTGGTCTTCGTCCAGTGGGAGAAGTCCGAAACGTGGTCCTTTGCTATTCGTAAGACCCGCAGAAGAGAAAGCAGGTCAACCCCCGACACCGAGAGCATCGACGGATGGATGAATGCGCATCCAGGCTCAGCGGTTGCGTAGGAAGTCGGGCGACAAGAAACAGGAAAAAAGAGTGAGAGAAAGTTGGAGCGAAGGTGTACAACTGGGGTCGCCACCCCTCCTTCCGGAGCCTCGTGGAGCTTTAGGTGTTTTCGCTCAATAAACACACACAACGCCCGGTCTGGGAATCGAAACCGCGATCCTCCAACGCGAGTCCGCTGCCCTAACGATAGGGCCATTGCGCCTCCACTGCTGATGATGTGGAATCTACGCTGAAATCTCGTGATACAACACCACCATCTTCTTATGCTTACGAAGTTTCAACAGCCAATATAATCTGTGTTTTTTTTAATTTTTATATAGCACCTAACGTCTGTACAGATGATTTCTCTGGACGATTGCCGCAGTCTACGGCTTTTGTTGAAAATACATCCGAATTGGATGTACAAAATAATATTCGCTGCAAAGACTGCTTCCTTCGCTAATAGCTATTTTACACAAAGCCCACCAGACATATGCGACATCATTAATTGTTTAATTAGTGTTGAACTATATCAGTTAAATGGATTTTCGATCGGGCATTCGGTGCTTGGGTCCCTCTGGTTGAGGAAACGCAAATTACGCTGAAATCACGTGATGCAACAGTTCTATCCACCGCTGCTGACGACTTTTTATCTGATTACATATCTGAGCGTTTTTAGCTACCAACGCCTGCAGTAAATGACTTCCCAGGCCGATTACCGCAGTTTACAGCGTTCTTAACAAGTTGCGTTGAATGTGTGTGTGTGTGTGCGTATATGTGTGTGTGTACATACACACACAACCACACCTTACAGCACTGAAAAGGAACGACACATAAGATAAAGCTGTGTCATACATAGTATTTCTAAATAAAAGGAAAATATGGTCTGTTAGCGTGTGAATCATCTTCGTTCATTTATCTCCTTCCTCATGACTCGTTTAAACGTTAACAACACCAGATTAGATAATGCAATCCTAGAATAGCTATTTCTGAATAATACACAGCGTTTTTATAATTAGAACATATTTGAGCTTAGGTCAGCAGGATGAGGACCAGTCTGAATTTTTATAGGAACCACAACAGCAAACAAACAAAAGCAACAATTATTGGTTGTTGAAGTGTCATTGATATCTCTTTAGTACAGAGGAGGGTTTGATTAATGTCCTTTGAGAGGCGACGAGGCTTCAATGACCTGGTCGATGAGGAGGTTATAAGTTCATGTTTTAAAAAGAAGATCTGTTGGTTCGAATCTTGTATTAATTTAGAAACTAGAGAACTTCTTAAGCAAATAATAAAACAGTCTTACATACTATTGCTCATGCCTGCATAATCAGTTGGTTTGTCACGACCAGAACGCTATAGAAATATAGGTTTCCTAGATCAGATGAGGTTTATCATTAAACGATGTCTGCTACATCCAACCGCAGTAGCTACAGCAGGAACAGCAACAACAGTGGAGGCGCAATTGCCCAGTGGTTAGGGCAGCGGACTCGCGGTTTCGATTCCCAGACCGGGCGTTGTGTGTGTTTATTGAGCGAAAACACCTAAAGCTCCACGAAGCTCCGGCAGAGGATGGTGGTGACCCCTGTTGTACTCTTTCGCTCCAACTTCCTCTCATTCTTTCTTCCTGTTTCTTGTCCTCCCCGACTTCCTACGCAACCGCTGAGCCTGGATGCGCATTCATCCGTCCGTCGATGCTCTCGGTGTCGGGGGTTGACCTACTTTCTCTTCTGCGGGTCTTACGAATAGCAAAGGACCACGTTTCGGACTTCTCCCACTGCGAGCACTGGGATGAAGACAGTTCGCTCAACCGCAACAGGAACAGCAACAACAGCAATGGTAATGTTAACCACTGTTTGATGAAGCAACATCACTTTGGTCTGTCAGGAAGTGTTCCAGTAATTCTGCGAGAAATTTAAAACACATTGCGCTACATCACTCTTCAAAACTTTGCTGCTGTCAAAGTGAAGAATATTTAAAAGCAATTAGTTGTGGTTATCTGTCTATCTAAGGGAGATAAGCTAACCGGATCCCGGCTGTTGATCGCTGACACGAACACAAATTTCACAAGCATCTGTTCTAAACGCTTTCTAATATGACATAATGCTATCTGTGAAATCTTCTTTCTGTTGTTGTTGTTGTCGTTATTGTAGTTGTTGTTGTTATTGTTATTGATGTCGTAGCTTTTATTGTTAATTTTATTATCATCTCTGATATAGGAAATCTTATGATCAAAAGTATTCCAACCGTGACCACTGCGCCTTTCAATCAGACATCGTACGTATGCGACCACATTATCCAATGTGTCCTGTGTTTTTTTTGTTGTTATTATTCATTTTCTTTTTACGACAGTAGGATGTAATATCTGTTTCTTTACTACCCACAAGTGGCTAAACACAGAGGGGACAGACAAACTGATTAAGTCGATTACATCGACCCCAGTGCGTAACTGGTACTTATTTTATCGATCCCGAAAGGATGAAAGGCAAAGTCGATCTCGGCGGAATTTGAACCCAGAACGTAACGGCAGACGAAATACGGCTACGCAATTCGCCCGGCGTGAAGGAAATTCGGTTGCTATTTCTAACAGAGCATAAATCTATGTAATCTTGATAATCTAATTGTTGCTGCTGTAGACGTTGTCTTTTGTAGTTGTTGCCCCATCCCACCTCGTCCAACCACACTCAAATTTGGCTGCTATTTCGAGCCGGTCGACCAGCGCATAGAGGCTTCCGCTTTGTTCACATAAAAGGTGTACATAAATAGTTGAGCATATCTGCATAGTTGTGCATCCATTTGCTCATAACCTCCCATGCGATCTCTGTACATAGAAACTATAATGTTTGTAGACATCTAAAGATCTCTACGAAAAGACTTTCAAAACCAAACAGTAAACAACGCTAAAACTTTGGCACCAGATGTGGCCTTTATCAAATAACAGAAACAAGTGTGATGTGACATTTTAGAAACAGAATATTTTTGGTGGTTCTGTCA
>NW_021836846.1:30000-52325 GCF_006345805.1 Octopus sinensis | reverse complement strand
CATACACACACACACACACACACACACCCATACACACACATGCACACACTCACACATACATACGTTGAGAGAGAGAGAAATAAATAGAAAGAAAGAAAGATAGATAGATAGATAGATAGATAGATAGATAGATAGATAGATAGATAGATAGATAGATAGATAGATATAGGGAGAGGGGAAAGAGAAGAGAGAGAGGGAGAGAGATTGATATCCATACAAAAATGCGTACTTACACACACGCATACACACATATGCACACACACATATGTAGAGAGAGAGAGAGAGATAGACAGATAAATATAGAGGGGGAGAGAGAAAGGAGAGAGATATTGATAGCCATACAAACATGCGTATATATGTACATACATGCACATGTATACACACGCAGACACACACACACACACACACACACAAACAAACACATGTTCCGATGTAGAGACCAATATTTCCTTTAAGACGGGTGTATATTTGCAACACACTCGATTCATTGGCGTACGAGAACGTCGTGATTCTTGTTGTTTCAACATCATTGTTTCATCAGCGGAAGACACCCTGGACCTGGATTAATGAATGCAACAAGAGTTCGTGGTTCCTATCTCTTAGCTTTTACTTTTTTCAGTCGTTTTGACTGTGGCCATGCTGAGGCACCGCATTGAAGAATTTTAGTTTCATTTTTAAAGCCTACCTGTATTCTATCAGTCTCCTTTGCCAAACCGCTAATTTATGGGGATGTAAACACACCAACACCGGTTGTCAAGTGGTGGTGGTGGTGGTGGAGGACCAAGATACAGAGAGAATCATACACGCACATACATATACGACAGGCTTCTTTCAGTTTTCGTCTACCAAATACACTCACAAAGCACTGGTCCGGCCGAGAGTACAGTAGAAGACACTTGTCCAAGATAACATACAGTGGGATTGAACCGGGAATCAAGTGGTTGGGAAGAAATTTTTCAACAAACAAATTATTTGCTGATGTATACTGATAACTGCCAACCGATTATAAATCGTCACATGCACAGTGCAGAGCAAGAATCAAAAGGATGTACATACATACATACATACATACATACATACATACATACATACATACATACATACATACATATAAACAGACAGATAGGCAGACATCTATATTATAATGGTGAAAGTTGCTTCTTAATTAGGTATGTAACAGTTGCAAAATGAAAGCAATTATCAAAGGCTTGACCAGGTGAAAATTTTTCTGTAACTTCATGTTCGAAGAAATTTCCTGTAATATCGATTTCTGAAGGTTATTGCATATTTGAACTACAAGTTTTTCACAAATTTAAATATTCGTTGCATCCACTGCGGAGTAGATTTTTAATGTTTAATATTAATTTTCGTTTTCTTTTGCAACAGTCTCTCACTTTCTCTCACCTCATTAATTTATATTAAATTATCATTAATGATATATATATATATATATGTATATATATATATAATGATATATATATATATATTGTTGTGACCCCCTTCGTTTATGAATGACCAAGGTATCGCACCTAGAAAGATACCATCCGTGGCACAAGTCTGGGCAAGGTTATTTATGGAAGACCAGCAGTCGGCCATCATACCACCCTCCCCTCTCCACGCCACCGATGCTATCCAAGAGACGAAAAATAACGACGCGGGACTCTGTCGAGGCCCGCGATCGGAATGAGTCGCAGCTCATTTATTAATTTTGCAAGAGGCTGACCACTCAACAGACATGTGTACCCTTAACGTAGTTCTCGAGGAGATTCAGCGCAATACATAGTGTGACTAGGCTGGTCCCTTTGAAAATACAGGTACAAAAGAAACAGGAAGAAAGAGTGAGAGAAAGCTGCGGCGAAAAAGTACAGCAAGGTTCGCCACCACCCCGTGCCGGAGACTCGTGGAGCTTTAGGTGTTTTCGCTCAATAAACACTCACAATGCCGGGTCTAGAAATCGAAACCGCGATCCTACGATCACGAGTCCGCTGCCATAACAACTGGGCCATTGCGCCTCCACACAGACACATACACACACAAACACACACACACACGCACACATATATATATTAGGTATGGTAGATGAGTTCAGCAAAAATTTAAATTCAGTTGAATATGTTACTTAAGTACGGTATTATCCATACAATTTCAAAATAACGTAATTAAAATCAAAATAAGCAACAAGGATATCCAGAGGTAGTGCAGTATGATCGTTTCATGCAACTTCATTTAATTGAACAATGCGATCATTACATCAATTTAAAATGTAGAGCAATCTTCAGCTGCACAAAGACATAGAATTTAATTAAATTAGAACAGATGTATTTGTGCAACTGAAGATTGCTCTACATTTTAAATTGATGTAATGATTGCATTGTTCAATTAAATGGAGTTACATGAAACGATCGTACTGCATTACCTCTGGATATCCTTGTTGCTTATTTTGATTATATCCATACATACATATATATATATGTATGTATGTATATAGATATATCTGTAAATATAATAAGTGACAATTGTTCGGTCACCATATATATATAGTATGTAGTATGTATGTATGTATGTATGTATGTATGTATGTATGTATGTATGTATGTATGTATGTATTATATGTTATATATATATATTGTATATATATATATATATATTATATATATATTATATATATATATATAATATATAATATTATATATATATATATATATATGCATACATACAAATGGATTCTGTGGACAGATAATGGAGATGCTGATAGTTACGTTAGGAGCTATTAATTTGCTGTGGAGGTGAGTGATTGTAGAGGGACAAGGGATGATACAGTGTTCATTTGATGGCAATGATGGATGATGGTTGTATTTGCAGTTGAGTGGGCGGATAACCGCCTAGTTTTTATACTGTAGTTATGTTATGTGGCACTGGATGTTGGAAATATGGAGGACATTTTGGCGGGTAGAAATTTGAGAAAACCCTTGGGTGTGGTCAAGTAAAGCGATGGAAAGTCGGGCAACAGTTGGGCTTATAGGAACCGGGTGGTTGTATGATTATATATTAGCTGTTGGCTTTAATTTACTTAGCATATGGCTAGACCATGATTAAGTGTATCAGTAAACATATAGATGAAAGGTAATATAAGAAAGAAATATAGATATAGGCGCAGGCATGGCTGGGTGTTTAGGAAGCTCGCTTTGTAACCACGTGGGTCTTTTAGAGTAAAAAGAAAGAAATTATAACCTACATGAGAGGCCAATATCCTAAGACCGGATGCTGAGAAAAACGCAACCAACAGAAACCATTGACGTCAATTTGCTGCCCCAATGGGGTCCACTGCACAGGAGGAAGTAGTGCTGGTACTTATACACGGGTGATACAGATACGAACCGAAGTCACGTCGGCTGGTTACACAACACCTTATCATAACGACCATCTGCGTCCGAATCATATTTAGATGCTGTTAAATCTTGCCAAGCTCTAAAGTAATAAACTTTAGTGTGGGAATGGATATCTTGACATTAATTCGACACTGAAGAACTAAGTAGGTAAAGAAATTAGATCAAATTTGACATGACAGATTTCCTAATGCAATATCGGCTTCTAGTTCTAGATTGAGCGAGAAGGTTTTAATGATGGAACGAAATCAGCAACCTACATGTATATGTATGCGTGCATATATATATATACTATTATATATATACTCTATATATAGATATATATGTATATATACACATATATTATATCATATATACAATATATATATTATATTATATATATATATACATATATTATATATATAAATACATTATATAATTATAATAGATACACACCACACACAAACACATATATATATATACATATATATATATGTACTTACATACATATATAAATACAGACACATATATATACATATATACATACATATGTACATGTATACATTATATATAAATATACATATATATATATACATATATATACACACATATATATATGCATATATATAAATATACATATACATACACACACGCACACACACATACACACACATGTACCCGAATTTTTGCCTAAATCTTTTTATAACCTACGCAGATTCTTTGCAACAATAAATGTAGATGGCTGCCAAGAAAAATGGAACAAAGACAAAATAAAACAAGAAAAAAAAAAAAAAAGAAAGTTGTAAGGCGTAGGTGTGCATTTAACAACTTAAGCGTATCGGATACTAATGTTCTTTGATTGACGAGTAGCGATTCTGTTTTGTGCTACTGATGGGCGTGAGACTAGTTATTACGGCTGCTTCTTCTAATTATGATCTGTATTTCTTCTCTACCTACGAAAATGTTACGCGTTTTCTTGTTGGATATAAATGTAAAATATCTGGTAGAAGAACTGAAACTTAATACAATGTTTTTCAGCTACATATTGTATCGGATTTAGCCAGAATTCTATCAAGCCTTATCTCTTTGTCCGTTTCGTTTATTATTCGTCTTCCTTTTTATTACATATGTAGTTACGATTCAGCTAGACTTGCAAGATTACTTAGCATTCACTTCATGTTTCACTTAGAACTATAAAACCCTATCCAAACTTTAGAAATGCTTTGATAATGTTTCTTGGCGACCGTATATCTATAACATAGCTAAAATTGCATTGCAAAGGTCAGGCCTTCCTTCTTTCCTGTGCCAGAAACAATTCAGTTCTCAACAGCTGCTGACTCGATACAAAGACACACGCACGTCACATCCCCGAGTAACTGCTTTAGAAGATCAACCCACTGCGAGGCAAACCTTCGCTCACTGACACATCACACCCACACGAGCATCAACGTGATGTATTAACCCTCTATTTCTTCTAACACAGCTTACAAACTGTGACTCCTCTCTCTATCTATCTATCTATCTATCTATCTATCTATCTATCTATCTATCTATCTATCTATCTATCTCGCCATAGCCACAAGTATGATAAAAATAGCTCTTCCTTCCCGTTTGAAGGAAGGAAGCGTGACGATATTAACGATAGACTCGGCTGATAAACCGACACGTCCCACACGTGACAGCAGTCGTTCGACATAAGCCCACAGGTCGGAGATTGTTGGACACTGCACGATTGCGTGCAGAGCGACGAACCGCTCTGCACGCAATCGTGCAGTGTCAACAATTCCGACTGTGGGCTTATGTCGAACGACTGCTGTCACGTGTGGGACGTGTCGGTTTATCAGCGAGTCTATCGTTAATATCGTCACGCTTCCTTCCTTCAAACGGGAAGGAAGAGCTTTATCATACTTGTGGCTATGGCGGAAAGAATGTATCTGGTGGACGCGCCTAAAAGGATTAGAGACAACAATTTCCTCTCTGGTCAATCTCTCTCATCAACTTCTTCAGTATCACTTGAAGAGGAAAGTGAGAGTAGAGGCAAGTTTTGTCTAGTGAATGTTTTAAAAAAAAGATGGTGAATGTAGCAAGGATGACACGTATGAATGACGAAGCCACCTTGACTATGATTCTATGAACCGTAAAAATTAATACAGAGAGTTGCTTATTTGCAAAAAAAAAAAAAGAAATATAACATGTAACTTCATTGACCGAGGTTACCGTGGTCTTTTCCGTAGGCTTTTTTTCCACAGGTAAACCTCACCTGTCCTTCCCTTTACACTTCATATTGACATTTCTGTAATAACGATCCCTATTGATCCAATTCCACCCCCCCCTTTTTTTTTTATTTTATTTTATCCCCCCCTTTTTTTGTCCTCTTTCTTTCCATTTACGATCCCTTTTGAAAACCAAAAGAAAAGCTCTACCTTGTAATTTTGTCCTGTCTGTGTGCAGCCCTGTGTGGCTAATAAAGAAACATATCTATCTATCTATCTATCTATCTATCTATCTATCTATCTATCTATCTATCTATCTATCTATCTATCTATCTATCTATCTATATGTCTGTCTGTCTTTCTGTCTGTCTATCTAGCTAACTATCTGTCTGTCTGTCTATCTATCTATCTATCTATCTATCTATCTATCTATCTATCTATCTATCTATCTATCTATCTATCTATCTATCATCCATCCATCCATCAATCTATCTACCTACATACCTACCTACCTACCTACTTACCTATCTATCTATTATCTATCATCCATATACATACCTATATATATATATATATATATATATATATATATATATATATATCAATATCTATCCATATCCACATTATCTATTTTACCTACCTATCTCTCTATCTACTTACCTATCTTATATTGTGTTTGTCGACCGGTTTCGCTTTCGTTAATCATGACATAAAAATTTAGTTAAATACGTATTTTCTTAAGAAAAAAAATTGTCCATCATGTGTGTGGAGTTTATGAATGAATGTATTCAACAAGCAAAAAAATCTAAAGAGAGGTAATTGGTTATCGTTATTATTTTGGACAGGGGAAATAATTATTCATCTTTCGGTAGGGATGTGGAAATACACACACACACACACACACACAAATTAAAAAACTAGACTAGTTTATATATTGCTGTTGATAGTTTACATTTTGAGAATAAAAGGACAGATAAATTTATAACCGACATAAGAGGCCAATATCACAAGAGCGGATGCTGAGAAAATGTAGCTGATTAAGCTACAACGGAAGAACATGATTATGCAAAAAATAGCTTAGATACATGAATATGTGAGTGACGATGTAATAAGCTTCTGTTTAACACATCCCAGATGGACGCAAGTAAAACAAGAAAGTGTCGAAATCCACCAAGGCAGGGTTTGTTTTCAGTTAGATAACCAATGTAGGAGAGATTCGTTGACTGATGGGAATGAAGTTGATGTTATTCAGGTTAAATATCTATGTCAATATCTTTAGCGGGGGGGGGGATAACAAAAGAGGCATCTGGGGAATAAGGACTGGTGGTGGGGAGAGTGTTTCGTTTAGTATTACTGTCTTACTCTTTGCTCGTGTGAATGGAAACTTAGGAGAGACAGGTAAGTTGAGTAAACCTGGGCTGAGAGAGTTACCTGTTGATTTTAGAAATATACTTAAGGTCAGTCAATCATTCTGGGTAATAAGCCGAATCCGTTACTCATTTCAACACCAACATCGGATGTTCGGGTGCCTTTAGGAAGTCTGTGCTCAGCTGGAAGCATTAGGGTCAATTCTCTGTCCTCACAAGAACTTCTTCGGGTCGTGCAGCCAGTCACAGAAGCCTTGAAAATAATCTTGGACGTCATCTTGATTCTGTTAACAAAATCATTGTTTTGTAATCCTCGATCATTATGACACCCTACAACCGAAATAATTTCATATCTTATGTAATATATGATATTGTTGGACAGTAAAGCCGGCAGAATAATTAACATGTCCGACAAAATGCTTTGTAACGTCCTTTCATCTATTTCATTTCCCCAGCATTTTGAGTTTTAAGCTGAAATCTACCGTGGTCAAATTTGCCTTCCATCCTTTCAGGGCCGATGAAATAAAGTACCGATCGAGTATTGGAGTAGGTATAACCGATTTATCTCTTCCCTTCAGAATTTCCGGTCTCTGCAACAAACCGATGCCCCGTTTAGAGGAATGTCATGATCCATGGAAACTGGATGTGACATACGGCCCAAGGAAACAAAAACAAAACATATGATACAGTTCTATATTTAAGAAATGAAGAATTATGTAGATTATTTATATTATTTACATTTGACGAATATTTGTCCTCATCTTGTTTGTTGTTAACACAATGTTTCGGCTGATACACCCTCCAGCTTTCATCAGGTGTCTTAGGGAAGTTTCGAACCTGGGTTCTCATCTCTAAGGTATTTCTCGATGTTATTATTATTGTTGTTGTTATTATTATTATTATTTATTATTATTATTATATTATTATTATTATTATTATTATTATCATTATTATTATTATTATTATTATTATTATTATTATTATTATTATTATTATTATTATTATCATTATTATTATTATTATTATTATTATTATTATTATTATTATTATTACTATTATGTGTGTGTGTGTGTGTGTGTGTGTGTGTGTGTGTGTTTGTGTGTCTGTGTTTGTCCCCACCGACATCGCTTGACAACCGATGCTGGTGTGTTTACGTCCCCGTAACTTAGCGGTTCGGCAAAAGATACTGATACAATAAGTACTAGGCTTACAAAGGATAAGCTCTGGAGCTGATTTGCTCGACTGAAGGCGGTGCTCCAGCATGGCCGCAGTCAAATGACTGAAACAAGTAAAAGAGTAAAAGAGAAAGAGTAAGTGGCCTTCGCAAATGATGTATATATATAGGGCGACTCTTAGAAAAATTTCAAACTGAAAGCAATTTATCCTCTGAATTATCAAATTTTCGCCTGGCATTATCAAATCCACCTCCCGCCCAAGAAAGTCTCGATGTACCAGACTGGAGTGGTATTATGAAAGCCTTTTCTCTTTCGTTCAAGTTGTCGTTTTTCAGTTTTAGTTTCTCTGTCTGAAACGGAGATTTTTCGAGTGGGGTCGAAGTTTATCTTTCTTTATATATCATTGTCTTTCTATGATATTTTCATTATTTTCTTTTTCGCAAATCCACATAAAAAAACTGATTTTCCCGCGTATCTTTTGTTGCTGCTTTATTTCTATAGTTATATTGTTTAGACTCCGTTTGATCTCCTGGGAATGAATATACAACATAAATTACAATGCCTCGCTGAGGTCAACTTTGCTGTTATTCCTTCACCCCCCCCCCACCACCACGGGATCGATTACAATATTATCACGTTGCTTGTAGATTCAATCGACAATACGCCCACCTAATTTCTCTGAGTGATATGTGTGTGTATTTGTGTGAGTGTATGTGTGTGTGTGTGTGTGTGTGTGTGTGTGTGTTTGTAGCCTCGTGGGCATTGTTAGAGATTTTGTGCGTATGTATTTGTGAGTGTGTGCTTGGGCGTGTATCTGAGGGTACCCACGCGTGCGTCGAGGTACATGAGCGGATGGCTGTGTTCGCAAATATACAATACACAGAACCTAAATTTCTACACGCACACACACACACATAATTGTGCGTATAAGTCCATGAGTATGTGTGTGCACGTATATGCGTTTGCGCGGGTAAATTTAGGGTCTGTATTCTCTATTGTTAGGACAATCAAACGTTCAAAACTTTTGTCCACTTATATCATTTTTTTTCTTTTCACTAATATAGTTTAGTATTCTGCAATGCTGTTACTGCCCTTATCCCATGTAGCAAACATATACACATACTATCACAGACACAAACAAGCACAAGATATCTATATCTAATTTATCTATATATTTATATATATATACATACATTACATAACACACCACACACACATTATATATATATATGTTATATATAGATATATATATATATATATATATATATTATATATAATATATATATATATAAGTGTAATAAATAAAATATATGCATACATACAAACATATATGTACGTATCTACATCTACATGTATATATACATGCATACATAAATATATATACGTAAGTACAGGACACCATTGTCTGACAGCGCTTCGCGTTGGGTTCGTTCGATTCTTCGCTTCGTTCCGTTTCTCATCCTCCCAGTATTTTTTATTATATATATATATATCTATATATATATATATATATATATATATATATATATATATATATATATATATATAATCTGTATATACAGCTAAATTCCTCTATTTACATATTATCGAGGTCTCATTCATTCTTTTGTTGTCTTACCATTACTATTAATATAGATTTATCTATTTATTTATTTAGTTATATTTATAGCGGAAGCACAGTGGATTTGTTCGCGGTCGTAGGATCGCGGTTTCGATTCCCAGACCGGGCGTTGTGAGTGTTTATTAGGCGAAAACACCTAAAAGCTCTACGAGCATACATTCATACATACACATATAAAGTGATGAGAGACAGTATAGTAGTAGTAGTAGTAGTAGTAGTAGTAGTAGTAGTTTATTCTATTTTCTGTTGAACCAACAAGACTAATATTGTGTTAAGTTAGTGTAACTTAAACATTAAACATTAAACAATATTAATGTCTTGTTGACAGAAACTTGATATCATTGCTGCTATTATTGTTGTACACTACTACAGTTTCGAAGCAGCAGCAGCAGTAGCAGTAGTAGCAGCAGCAGCAGCAGCAGCAGCAGCAGTAGTAGTAGTAGTAGTAGTAGTAGTAGTAGTAGTAGTAGTAGTTGTAACGATTGTGTAAAAGTACTCATTCGAATTTGTATGTCGAATGGAAAGGAAGCTGGTATGTACGTTTGAGATTGAGAGGGAGCCTGATCGTAGGTGGTATACACCCTGTTATCGTAGAGGAGCAGACACTGTTGCGGTATCGGGAGATGGAGTCAGAGAGGATGTAGCATATAGGTTGTTACTGAGGGGGGATTAAATTCATGATCTTCTGCTTATAGCCCAGGGCTAAGAAATGCCTTTTATATATACATGGTCTGATCAATAAGTATACGGACTATCGCTATAGTAACGAAGCTAAAGCACGTAGAGCGAAGCCGCTTGGCATAGATTGACTCTGGACTGTGCTGTGTATGCGCATTAAGTTTTAATGTTCTAGCTCCCTTCCGCTGTTTACAGCAGTGCTTGGAAGGAAGGTATGTAGCGTGTGATCGTTGCATTGACCATGGCAGAGAAATTTGTCATTGCAGAGAGTGTATGGAGAAGAGTGTATGAGCCACACACAAGTGTACGAGTGGTTCAGACGTTTCCAAGATGGTAGAAAAAATGTCAATATTGGACGAACGTTCTGGGAGGCTTGCAACCTGCAGAACTGAGAAAGACATCGCAGTTGTGCGTGCAGTTGTGAGGGGAAAACGTCGAATCCCCATCCGTGAGTTATCAAAGATGTGCAGATTAGTTACGGTTCAGTTACGGCCATTATTACTGACGATTTGGGCATGAGACACGCGTCTGCCAAGTTTATGCAAAAACTGCTTTCAGCAGACCAAAAATACACTCGGGTTTCAGTTGCACAAGTTCTCCTTGATTGTGTCGAGAACGATGAAAACATTTTGAAAACTTTGCATAGGCCTCTGAACAGGTACCACCAAGCCTTTAGCAAAAGTTTGACGCAGATTCTCTGCTCAACGTTCTGTAACATAGTCAATGCGACGATTACATGCTACACACCTTTCTTCCGAGCATTGTTGTAAACAAAGGAAGTGAGCTATGACGTTAAAACTTAGTATATATGCACAACAGAGGTTAAGTCACTCTGTGCCAAGCGACTTCACTCTGCGTGCCTTAGCCTCGATGCTATGGCAACAGTCCGGATACATATTGATCAGACCACCTATCTATAAAAGGAATTTATAGGAATTTATAGATCTATAGGTGAAGATAATTGCCCAGGATGTCACGCAATGGGACTGAGCGTGGAATCAGGTGGTAGCAAAGCAAGCTTCTTAACACAGCAGCTGTAAAAGGTTTCTCGTATTTTCTCTTATTCTGTCACGAGGATTGCATGAAGGCACCAGGTATGTTATAAGACGCTGCCTGGGTTGCTTTCATCGCATGAAACTATTAGTAGCTCATAAAAATATATACTATGTTTATTAAATTATACACACAAACACATACACATTATTGTGGCAGGGGAGAGTCATTCTGTTTTAATGCCTTATCAATTAACACACTCACTGGTTCAATGTCTACTCATTGACTTATCTATTTATTTTTCTTCCAAATTTTTCGTTGCTTCCTATAACCCCTTCAATAGTTGTTGGCTCTGTCCGTTATCGGAGCTGTAAAAAGAAAAATGGGAAAAAAGAAAAAAGAACGCAGCTCTGATAACGGAGAGTGTCAACAAGTAGTGAAATAAATAAATAAACAAATAAGCGAATTAGTGGAAATTGAACCGGTGAGTATGTTAATTAACAAGGCATTAAAAGAGAATGACATTCAAAACTAATTATATATATATATATATATAATATATAAAAGAAGCCTTCTTTTTTCTGTTGAGGGCTTATATGCCCCTTTGTTTGACTATTTTCTTTAGTCATTGCACGGTGATCGCTATAAGCTTTAAGCTTAAATGAAAATACCATTATTGTTATATATATAGATATATATATATATAATTATATAGATATATATATATTATATATAATATATATATGTGTGTGTGTGTGTGTGTGGTGTGTGTGTGTGTGTGTGTGTGTGTATATAATAAATTTACCTTTACATCATCAGTTACTCCTCATATAGCGTTGCTTCAGACATTGCACGCTACAAGAGATGAAAACACACACACATACATAGCTTCCAACTCCATATCCCAGCATGTAACTTCTACAGTTTTACCAAATATCCATTGGGAGGATTCACCCACTCAAAAGTTGTAGTCTACAGAGACATCTTTACACCATCAAATGGCATAACAGTCAATGATTTTAAGGGAAGCTATACACAGCTCATGCTCTCCTTCAGGTACAAAGACAGGGGAAAATCCACCTCCTCTCGGTCCATCTGGAGATTCCATGATCCTCTAAATGATCTCCCCAGCATCAAAAGGAGTGTCATTGTCAGAGCACCTCCATACTCACCTGCAACTCACAGTTGCCGACTATGTCTCCCAGGGAGACTTCACATACTTCAGCAATCTGTAGTATCCATCAACAGAAAGAAAGAGCCCTTTTATTGTTACCACCTAAGGTATGTCATTTTAATGAAGTTTAAGCCATTGGGATCTGACAATACATATATACTACTCTAGGCCTAGCCGTCCCTCAACAAGGGTAGGTTATTTAATCCGTGCTGCCTATATTTACATTACAGCCTAGTCATGCTGGCCGTCCAACCTCAATAGTAACCCAATATCATAAAATTCGGTTTATCCCAAGTAAAGTTTGTTTGCACTAATGTATTAACGACTAAAGGACAACTGAGCTACGTACTCGCACCAGCATGCCACTCTACTACGTGCCGTACCCAATACATGGGACTAATGTCACTTGTTTATAATATCCTGCAACATGCCGCCAAAGTGCCACCATCACTGTGTCAACATCCTGTTAGAACATGTGGGCTTGAAAAATATAAAAATAAGAAAATAACTGGTGTCGTTTTCACAGCGTTAATACCACGTCACTTGACGTAACTACGCTTCGTACAACAGGAGCCATCTTGAATTCGTTTTAAATATCTCACTCTTCTCCGCGCATCTGACGAGATGGACGCGTTCTACGCGCCAACAAAACTGTAGGGCCAATGGGGCTGAGTCAAACTGTAACTCCAACTAAATATATTTAGTGACATTTTCTTTCGTTCGTCCACTCACTCGCGCGCGCGCGCGTGTGTATGTGTGTGTGTGTGTATGTGCGTGTGTGTGCGCGTATGAATAAATATATATATATATACATATACATGAATCAGTGTGTGTGTGTGTGTGTGTGTGTGAGAGAGAGAGAGAGAGAGAGAGAGGGAGAGAGAGAGAGAGAGAGGGAGAGAGAGAGAGAGAGTTTGTGTATGTATTATCACAACCTCTTTGTGGCAAATGAATTAAAGAATATTATTCTTGTTGTTGTTGTTACCATCATTTTATTATTATTATTATTATTATTATTATTATTATTATTATTATTATTATTATTGCAAAGAGAAACTGAACTAAATAAGAAAGTGTCTCTTGATAGATGTTTGGATATTCCAGTAGACAACATCTGGGGAAAGTTATTCAAATAGAAATATCCGGAAATAGAAAATTTTAAAACCATGCGCACCCACACACATACACATACTCGCAGACATACACGCGTACACGTGTGCAATAAATAGATGGTATAATATACCAATAGGTGAGCTGGCTCGTTGGATAGAGATGCAGACATATAATCAACATGTCAAGAAAAGTAATCTCTCTCTCCCCCGCCACGCACCCACACAACATTCACATAGATGCATGCTCATATACATATATACATATACATACTTATATCTATTTATCTCTCTCTCTCTCTCTCTCTCTATATATCTATATATATATATATATATATATATATATATATATGTATAGGTGAAACGGGGAGGTGAGAAAGTCTTTTACGTTTCGAGTCTACGCTCTTCAACAGAAAAGAACACGAGGGAATAAACAGAGAGAGAATAAAAAATTTTGGAGAGTTATCAGTCAACCATCTCTCTCTCTCTCTCTCTCTCTCTCTCTCTCTGTATATATATATCCTTACCTTCTTTCCTGAGCGTCAATAATACTTTAATTGTTCCACGTCCTGCGTTGCTGTGTTTTTTCTCTCTTTTTTTCTTTTTTTCTGTGTTTTCTTGTTTGGATTAACTTTATATATATATACACATACATACTACCACACACACACACACACACACACACACACACACACGGTTTATAAAAAATAAACAAATTTTATACACAAGGGAGTTTCCCTCTCTGACTGGATGAAACCAGCTAGTCTCTAGTTTTTATGTACCCTCATCAGAGAAAGTAGTTTTATCTTCTTTCCATGAAGAGACTAATTGCTTATAGTTAGTTGTAATTGTTTGCAAATGCGAACTAAATTGTATATTAGTTGATTTTATAGAAACCGACATACCTTGATTTTCAAACTATTCAAAACTATCTATCTTGTGCACACTTCAAATTGCCAGCGCAAGGACTGTTATAGAAATACTCTACTTTTCGAAATTCCTGCTTAGTTTCTGCATACATCGAAACAGATCGCTTATAGATTCTTCTCCGCTTCGGACATTCCTGTTCAGTAATTTGATGTCTCCGTTGTGTTGTCTGCATCATTGAATCTAATATGGGTAGTGGGCAAGGTTCAGTTTTATACTCTGAAACCCGAAACGCCTCTTCGTACAACATGTAGTCGTCGTTCGAATGAGCTGAAATGCATGGATAGGCCAGAACCGCGTTGTGCAATTTACTTGATGTTCATAGTTAAGA
Organism: Octopus sinensis; assembly: GCF_006345805.1. Taxonomy (NCBI): domain Eukaryota; kingdom Metazoa; phylum Mollusca; class Cephalopoda; order Octopoda; family Octopodidae; genus Octopus; species Octopus sinensis. The sequence continues at coordinate 37,372 of NW_021836846.1, read as the reverse complement.
CGTTGCACTCGAGATTGCGAGATCGTGGGTTCGATTCCCAGACCGGGCGTTGTGTTGTGTTCTTGAGCAAAGCACTTCATTCATTGTTGCTCTGCGATCATTTCGGCATCTGACATGTGGCACCTGTACAGGCAGTGTCGATTTGATGGAGGGAGTGAGATTATGTCTACACAAACATTTGATCACTATAAACAGATCATCTGTGTGTTTGTTCAGTAAGAAATTGTCAAACCCTCATACATCGTCTAACAATGGGAGAGTCCATATAATATATATATATATTATTCAGAGAAGAATATAGTGTACGTTCAAACACAAAAGAGATAGCCGAAGAATAGGATATCTGACTCGCTAGAAAGAGCAGTTAAAACTCCAAGCCACCAATTGTTGTAATTCCGAAAGTGACTGAAAAATAAAAACGTTTGCCTCAATCGCTTTCGGAATTACAACAATTGGTGGCTTGGATTTTTAACTGCTCTTTCTAGCGAGTCAGATATCCTATTCTTCGGCTATCTCTTTTGTGTTTGAACGTACACTGTATTCTTCTCTGAATAATATATAGTCTATTGACTAATTTTTCTTTCTCGCTAGACCACTGGTAACTAAGAATTTTTCGATGAATATTCTTGCTACAACCTAAGATTTTAATAATGATAATATATATATATATATATATATCTTATATATATATATATATCACATATATGGTGGTTTTCTATTCCTTATGCAGAGTTTGACCACCTCCTGTACCTACACCTTAGCACCATCATGGCATCTGCTGTGGCTTTTTTAAACCAGACAATGTTCTGAAAAGACACCCACATAGATTGCACCTCCGATTTGGACCAGCAAGAGTTGCAGATAAGTTCTGTTCTTTGTGGATCTTAAAATGTCTCTTGAGGCCTCCGCTGGATTTTCAAACCTTCTGGCATACACTGCATTGAAATGTGTGCACAGACATAGGCAGAATAGTTGGTGGACGCTCGTCTTCCATGCATTCGCAGATGAGATTTGAGGCCAGCAAAATACAGGCATGGTCTGTCACAGACTGTGCGCACAAAACGGTCATTGTCATTCACCTTCTCGATCGTTACATTCTTCCTTAGATCTCTTTTGAGTCTTACTTATGTTATCCTGGCCTCTTCAATCCTTTCACTCCAACTCGATCCGAAGCAAGGGTTTCTATATCTTCTGGACTTCATAGTACTCCTTATGCCGTCCTTAAACCATCTTTTAGGTTTACGCCGTTAGCGTTTCCCCTCTGCAAGCTCACCACAAAACATCTGCCATTCGAACAATATGGCCACCCCATCTCAATTGGTTCCTCAAAATCATAGAAAATCGTAGAAAATGATGAGCGTTCTGAGTTCAAATTCCTCCGAGGTTGATTTTGCTTTTCATCCTTTCAGGGTCGATAAAATAAGTACCAGTTGAGTACTGGAGACGATGTTATTTACTACCCCCACCCCTAAAATTTCAGTAAGCATGAAAGGATTATTATTATTATTATTATCGTTTTACTTCTCAGAACGTTCAGTCTTGTTTTTTCTGATATATTCTGAGAGCAGACAGCAGCCTGGTGTCAGAGGTCTCACAGGATCTCTTCCCGTGTTGTTATTATCATCATCATCATTATTATTATTATCATTATTATTATTATTTTGAGTGAGAGAGCTATGCAAGCCGTCAAAATGACACTGGAGTAAATTATACGAAGCCCAGTATAGCCATCATATTTACCCGTCTGATAAGGGTACACCAGGCACATGCATCACAACCATATGTGCGCGTCATGATGATCTCATATCAAGATAAACAGCACATGACCTGGTGAACATGCACAAGAACACAACACGCAGCCCGGTCTGGGATTCGAACTCACAACCTCATGATCATAAACGCAACGCTCTAACCACTGAGCCATGCGCCTCCCTCCCCACACACATATATAGATATACACATATGTGCATCTGTGTGTGCGTGCATTTATACACAACACGCTCATATAAATACATGCATCATAAATATATATATGTGTGTGTGTGTGTGTGTGTGTGTATTATATATATATATATATGTGTAAAGTCATATTTAACATGTTCGAATGCACTCGGACGTGGAGAGACTTTTTACTGCAGAAATAATCTCCGAAGAAAATTCTCCTCTCAGACGACATATGTATAAACACTCTGAAATGTCAATGACTTCATTGGATCATAGGACACATGCGTATCTTTGTCCTGTCGCGTCCTCGGTTATGAAAACTATGTATATTGATCATAGGTTTGTTTATTTTTTCAGGACTAACATGGGACCTAAACAGCTAACAAGAACTACAACGAAATGCTTACCAGTTATATACTGGATCGTTTCCTCCGGCAAAGTCACCTCTCTTGAAAAATGTATGGTTTCGTGCCAAATTTGCAAAATTTTTATTTCGGTATGTAAGTAGAAATTTATTCATAATTAAACACTCACCTCACAGTAATCTAACCGAAAAAGGAGCTACTCTCTGTGTTAGAAGAAATCTGGGTATCTTAACACCCTTATCCTGTTCACCTGGTTCCAATAAATTTCTAGGTAGTTCTAAAGTGTCACACTTCTGGGGAGAAATGGGGAGAAAGGGAGAGTGCGCGCGCAAGCTCATGTGTGTGTTTGTCAGAAAGAGAGAGTGAGAGAGAGAGAGAGAGAGAGAGAGAGAGAGGGAAGAGAAAGAAAGAGAAACCGAAAGATATGATACACACACACACACCACACACAAACATTCATGCGTATAATATACATTCATATGTATACAGACATATAAATAAATAAATATATATACCTGTGTATATATAGAATGTGTAACAACATCTGATGGTCTGGTCGGTCACGTGATCACGTGATATATATATATATATATATATATATATATATAAAGCCTACGCTCTCTTACAACAAATAATAATATAATATCTTATATATATAATTATAATATATATATAATATATATAATATATATTATATATATATATATATAAGTTGAGGCACCAAGTCAGTCCGGTATAATATGTACAGTAATCTCTCGACTATCGCGGGTGTTACGTTCCAAAAATACCCCGCAATAGGTGAATATCCGCGAAGTACAAACGGTACAGTACTGTATATTTTTTTTTAATATTTTTATAATTTGTATATATTTATTGTATTAAAAATGCAAAACAACACCAGGAAGAAATCGAAGTAAGCTTAAATAATAAACCGCGATAGGTGAACCACGATATGGCGCGGGATTATTGTACAACAATAAGCTGACCAACACTACAAAAATGAAGATATACCAGGCATGTGTACTTCGCACTCTACTGTATGAAAGTGAGACTTGGACGCCATACATACGCCAAGAGCGTCGTCTAAATATCTTTTACCTGCGCTGCCTCCGGAAAATCCTTGGCATCAAATGGCAGAATCATGACCCCAACAAAGATGTCCTTAAGTAAGCAGCAATACCAAGCATGTTTGCACCCCTCACACAAAGACGTATGAGATGGCTTGGAGATGTTTAGCCGTATGGAAGATGGCAGAATCCCCAAGGACATACACTACGGAAAGCTTGCTAGGGGCACTAGGTTTGTGGGAAGACCGTTCTTACGATACAAGGATGTTTGCAAAAGGGACATGAAGGCCTGCAGCATCAATATTAGCAACTGGGAAGCAGTTGCCAGCAACCGTGGAGATTGGCGACGTACCGTAAAGGAGGGAACACAAAGGAGAGAGAGAGAGAGAGAGAGAGAGAGAGAGAGAGAGAGAGAGAGAGAGAGAGAGAGAGGAGACATGGAAAGACAGGAAAAGACAGGAAAAGACGTCAACAAGAAACTATGACATTACAACCAGCCAGGCAAAGTCTTCACTACATTTGCGGCACCTGCCAGAGGGGGGTGTTTGTCCAGGATAGGACTACACAGCCACAGCATGAGATGTATTAGGACATGAAATGTAAAAGCCGGGCTAGATTATTCTATACGCAACTCCATTGTCTCCCAAGACAAAAAGGATGCCAACAACATTTTGTAAATTTCTTCTGCTGCTTTTAAATAAAGTATGTGTATGTATATATTATATATATATATATATATATTATATATATATACATACATATATATATATGTATATATATGTATATTATATATATATATATATATATATATATATATGTATATATATGTATTATATATAATATATAGTATATATATATATATATATATATTATATATATATATATATATTATATATATATATATATGTATATATATATACCTATATATATATGGTATATTTAAGCTTTGTATATTTACTAGAAACCAGATCCTCCTAATAGAAAGACTTCATATAATTAAAAACCAAAACGAACAACATGCATGATATTTGTTCTACCTTCACTGATAATTACCGTCTCCTACGGCTTCCTAGTTGTCAATGGCATCTCTGACTTTCCGTTCATGACCTGTCAGATGACTATTCAGTCCCGTTGCAAATCTGCAAGATTTAAATAAAGCACAGGTGACAAACCAAAGTTGTAACTAACTACGCGCTTCCGTCTTGTTACGTCTGCACACGTCGCCATACTTCCATCGTCATAGGACTTCCACTTGATGGAACGACAAACGAGGTCATCATAATGAGAAGTTTGTACGTCATTGTATTATAGCGACAAACACTTGCACGGAACGAGAGCCTCTATCTGAGTGTCTATCGTTGTTATTTAGTGACGTGCATGTTATATGATATATCTGTATTCGATTCCTGCAGTTTCCTTCCACCGAATTCCCTGACAAAGCATTGACTATGCCGGAGCTACAGTAGAAGACAACTGCCTAAGGTGAAGGGCTGTGGAATTGAACCTGCAATTGCGTCATGTGAAACGGACTCCTTAACCATAGAGTAGTAATATTCTTATCTACTAAGGCGGCGAGCTGGCAGAGACGTTAGCACACCGGGCGAAATGCTTAGCTGTATTTCGTGTGTCTTTACGGTCTGAGTTCAAATTCCGCCGAGTTCGACTTTGCTTTTCGTCCTTTCGGGGTCGATAAATTAAGTACCAGTTTCGTACTGGGGGGTCGATCGAATCGACTGACCTTCATCCCCTAAAATTTCGGATCTTGTGCCTAGAGTAGAAAAGAATATTCCTTTCTAGTCTAGTACAAGGCATGAAATATTGTGGGAGAAGCTAAGTCGATTACATCGACCTCAGTACGCAACTGGTACTTAATTTCATCGACCTTAAAATGATGGAGGGTAACGTTGACCTCAGAAGGTAAAGACGGACAAAATACCGCTAAGCATTTTGTCCGGGATGCTAACGACTCTGTAAGTCGCCCCTTAAACTACACCGTAATATTGATTTCAAATTTTAGCACAAGGCCAGCGTCTTTAGCGGAGGGATAAGTGGATCACACTGATCCCCCGCCCCTCAATGTTCAAGTGGTTCTTATTTTATCGACACTGAAAAGATGAAAGACAAACTCAACCGAGATGGAAGTTGAACTCAGACGGACGAAATACCGCTAAGCATTACTCGTGGCACTCCGACGGTTACGATGACGATGGTTCCAGTTGATCTGATCAAGGGAACAGCCTGCTCGTGAAATTAACGTGTAAGTGGCTGAGCACTCCACAGACACGTGTACCCTTAGCATAATTCTCGGAGAGATTCAGCGTGACACAGAGTGTGACAAGGCTGGCTCCTTTGAAATGCAGGTACAAGAGAAACAGGAAGGAAGAGCGAGAAAGCTGTGGTGAAAGAGTACAGCAGGGCTCGCCACTACTCCAATGCCGGAGACTCGTGGAGCTTTAGGTGTTTTCGCTCAATAAACACCCACAACGCCCGATCTGGGAATCGAAACCGCGATCCTACGACCGCGTGTGCGCTCCCCTTACCACTGGGCCACTGCGCCTCCACACACTATACCAAAACATAGATCAAGAGAAAGAGAAACAGAGATAAAGATAGAGATAGAGACAGAGAGCGGGTGGTGGGGGGGTGAAGAGGTCGTGATAAGGTTATGCGTGAGAGAAGTAGGATGGGAGAGTGAAGTATAAACGGATCAACGAATAGAAGTGAATGAAGGAAAGAGTGAATGAAAGAAAGAGTGAATGAAAAGGTTAAAATGTGGAATGAGTGGAAAGTAAGAGATAGCTTGATAAAATGGTGGCGGTTAATGGTGGTGGTGGTGGAGGGTTAAAGTGATAGGATTGGGCGTAAGAGGCAGGGGAGTGATGGGGGATGGCAGGAGGTGGGGAAGGAGTGATAAACTGAAACAAAAAACAAAAGAGACACTTCAGAGATAGTCTTTCAACTTTGACTTGTTAAAACATTTGACTGACATACTTTCTCTCTCTCCCTCTCACTCTCTCTCTCTCTCTCTCTCTCTCTCTCTCTCTCTCTCTCTCTCTCTCTCTCTCTCTCTCTCTCTCTCTCTCTCTCTCTCTCTCTCTACGTAACAATGTCCTCTAAGCATCACTTTACACGCCATCCATAATTGTTGCAATCCTCTCATTACATATTTCTGCTGGTGGGACAGTTGAGGTACTGTGGTGTGGTGGTGGTGGTGGTGCTGCTGCTGCTGCCGGTGATGGTGGTGGTGGTGGGGCTGGGGCTGGTGCTGGTGCTGCTGTTGCTGTTGAGCGAACGGTCTTCGTTCCAGAGCTCGCAAGATGGGAGAAGTCCGAAACGTGGTCCTTTGCTATTCATAAGACCCGCAGAAGAGAAAGCAGGTCAACCCCCCGACACCGAGAGCATCAACGGGTGGATGAATGCGCATCCAGGCTCAGCGTAGGTTGCGTAGGAAGTCGGGGACAGAAACATGAAGAAAGAGTGAGAGAAAGTTGGAGCGAAAGAGTACAACAGGGTCGCCACACCCCCTGGCCGAGCCTCGTGGGGCTTTAGGGTGTTTCACTCAATAAACACACACACCGCCCGGTCTGGGAATCGAAACCGCAATCCTCCGACGCGAGTCCCGCTATCCTAACCACTGGGCCATTGCGCTCCACTTGCTGTGGCTGGTGGTGCTGGTGGTGCTGGTGGTGCTGTGCTCTGGTGCTGGTGCTGGTGCTGCTGGTGCTGCTTGATGCTGGTGCTAGTGCTGGTGCTGCTGGCTTGTGCTCTGCTGGTGCTGGTGCTGCTTTGGTTGCTGGTGGGGCGCTGGTGCTGCTGGTGTTTGAGCTGCTGGTTGCTGGTTGCTGGTGCTGGTGGCTGCTGGGCTGCTGGTGCTGGTGCTGCTGGTGCTGGTGGCTGCTGGTGCTGCTTGTTACTGGTGCTGGTGCTGCTGGATGCGCTGGTGGCTGGTGCGCTGCTGGTGCTGTTGCTGGTGCTGGGTGCTCGCTGGTGTGCTGG
>NW_021836846.1:10000-25000 GCF_006345805.1 Octopus sinensis | reverse complement strand
CCAGACTGCATTTGCAGTCTTGTTGGTTTGCCACCAGTGGAATGTCTATCAAGTTCAAAAGGACATTGTGACACCGGAAAATGACGTAAGGCTAAAGGGGTCTCATAAAATGCTATCTTTGAAATATTAGGGTCCCACAAAGAAAGTTTGTCTGATGGAGAGTTGAAGATGCCAGACCAGGAGCGAGCTGAAAAGTAAGAAGATAATAGTGGTTCGACTGCAAAGAATATAGTTAAATGGTTGGCACTTATAGAGAAAGGTCTACGAATCTTTGTTGATTATTGAACGTAGCAAATTACAAGAATAATTACGTAATGAATTGAATCTCTACTTATTCTGAGATACACCCAGTGATATTGCACTGTAAATGCCAAACAACTTTGGTAAAGTTTTTCATCTCTGAAGCAGATGTCAACGAAGATGTCGAGAACGACGACGACAACAAAGACGTCGTCGATGACGATGTTAACGGCGATGATGACGACAATGATGGTGACGATGACGATGACAATGACGATGATGACGATGGTGATGATCTTCAGAGAAGATAGTGTCCTTTTTCATCCCAGTAACTTCCATCGCACTATCATCATCACCACCACCACCACCACCACTACCACAACAACAACAAACACCACCATCATCACTACCACCACACCACCATCAAAACCCCCACCACACCTATCACACGCCACCCAATATCAATTATGCAGAGTATTGGCCGTCGTTCAATCGTCAGACAGAGCGTTACGCAATAATATTAGTTTTGATTTTCTGTGCTATGAGTTCAAATCCAGCTGAAGTTATCAAAAGAGAGAAAATGCCCCAAACCAGCGTGGTAGACCGGCAAAACCGTAAGAACGTCGAATCAAATTCCTTATGGTATTTCTTGCGATACTTTTCTTTCTGAGTTCAAATCAGGCCATGGGGCGAGAGACTTTAACACCAACACCTGAAATTCTGTGTACCTTTAGCGGAGTCCACTTTGTTACAAGAACCCGGACCAGGTTTTCGATTTGAGAAAACCTTCCTCTCTCTTTTACCAGTCCTAGATGTCATAGACACTGCCTTATCTCCTGACTTACAGATGGATAAAAAGGAAACTGAGCTTACGGCATTATCTTCCATCTTCTGTCTTTCATTTGCTGGGGCACCGCATTGAAGAATTTTAGCCGAACAATTTGACCCCAGCACTTGGTTTTTTTAACAGCCTGGTATTTAATTTATCGGTCTGTTCTATAAACATACCAGCACCGGTTGTCAAGCGTTGGTGAGGGACAAACACAGACACAAAGACACGCACATACGCATATAATATATATATATACATCGGGATTCTTTCAGTTTCCGCCTATTAGATCCACTCGCAAAGTTTTGGTCGGGCCGATGCTATAATAGAAGACATTTACCCACAGCGCCATGCAGTGGGAATGAACCCGGAACCATATGGTAATGGAAGCAAGCTTCTTACCACACAGCCACGCCGGCGCCTATATTTGTGTGTTTCTCTTCAAATCTTTGAATGTATGTATTTATCTTCCTGTCGGTTTAAAATTGTTATCTTCATGCATGTAAGTGGCTGTATTATATTTTACTCAGAAAATTTCTGTCAGAATCTCAATTTGTAACTTGAAAAAACAATGGAAAATCTACGTTACAGCAAGATTCTAGAGAGCAGCTTTCCGTAACGCAAGGTATATTTTTACGACTGTTAGGGATGGGAGAAAATGACGTGTAAAAATGCTGAGCTGTGCCAAAGTAGACTAAATAATTACAGTAGAATAGACTCACTTTACATAAGTGGCTATGAGGACTTACGTGATAAATAAATCTGAAAACCAGATGTTTTTGTTGTTTAAACGTTGTCAATCCTGATCTATGATTAAAAAGCATTCCAATCGTGACCATCCTGTCTGTTAATGTACACTATAAACTACGAAAGGAGGGTTTGAATTGGTTCGATGTTCATTGTGTTGTAGGCGTCTGTGAAGCAGAAACACTCACTCACACTGATACTTTCACATATGCTTCTCTAAACCATCTATAAATGTATCTATGTAGTCATATTAGGTGTATGTGCTTTATAATAGTAACAAGCTATGTAAACTTAACTACAATATCTTAACTAAATAGCATTAATGCATAATATACCAGCAGTTAAGTACCTGATTCAGTAACGCTTAGACACAACTCTACTGAATCATTTAAGTATTTATAAACAATCTGTCTCATAACATTGTACTTAGCTCACACACCTGCCAGATTCCAGCTGGCTCATGTGCATTAAGACACAAATATATCAACTAACATAAACACAGACATTTATACAATCACACAATAGTTTTTCTGTTTTTTACTTATTTCATTTTGCCTATTTTATTATTATTCTTTTAATGATATAGACAAAAAAAAATACAAATGAAAAGGACAGAGCCGAAAAACTTTTATAGGATCTCCGAGACTGTGAAGCTATGACTCAGTTGTGGAACATTATTAGAGCTGAGCAAACTTCCTCTAAAGGTACTAAACAGCTCCGTCGCGTGACTTTTAGAGGACCCCTGCAACATTTTGTTTCGAGGCCCCATCCCTTCAGTCAAAATTCATAATCTATGCACCTTTTATTCATAGCTGTATTTTACTTTATTCAATCTGAAGTTCAATATTTCACGTTATCCCAAAGAACATCTTTAAAAAAATTCAACAAGTTAAATTCATTTAGGCCTATTACGAATTTCAATAAGTAAAACTTCCAGATATGAATAAAAGAGTACTTTTATAATCCAGCCAACTTTCAACGACAAACATTGATCAATTCAGAATAATCAAGCTGAGAGCTAAGTTCATGTTCAATTGATATCATAGACAGACCAGAAAGTATGGTACACGTTCGTAGTACAATGTAATATTTTTATAAGAACTTTTGCAGGTACAATGTATTACCATTTTATTTCTTGAAATTTTCAGTTAACATTGATAGTCCTTGTTCAGCATCTTAACCAAAGTAAATAAATGATTCATCTATGTACTTTGATCTTAATATAGGGCGGCGAGCTGGTAGAATCGTTAGCACACCGGGTGAAATGCTTAGTGGTTTTTCGTCTTCCGTTACGTTCGGAGTCCAAATTCCGCCGAGATCGACTTTGCCTTTCATCCTTTCAGGGTCGATTAAATAAGTACCAGCTACGCACTGGGGTCAAAGTAATCGATTTAATCCTTTTGTCTGTCCTTGTTTGTCTCCTCTATGTTTAGCTCCCAGTTGGAAATAAAGAAATCAATACGGGGCCCCCTCAACCGTAGAGGGTTGCAGGGGCTTAGCGACGGCCCTGGTACCAAAAGACCGACAGAAAAATTAGTCTTCCCATCTGAAAACAGAAATGGTCACTCAAATAAAATTCCAAATAATTTACGCTGACCAAATTTCATTAACAGGAGTTTAGTCGACATGATGCTATGGTAGAAGACATTTGTTCGAGATGCCGTGCAGTATGATGGAATGATCCTGAGTTCTTTTACAGGGCTTAGAATAAGTGTGTGAATCTGAGAGGAGAATATGTTGAATAAAATCTTAACGGATCCTCCCGTATTTTCTTTTACCCAACACCAGGAACTATTTAGCACCCCTTTTCGTATGTGTGTATGTATATATATATATAATAATATATATATATATATATTATATATATATATATATATATATACTAATTGATATATATATCAGAATACAAAAATATGGGACAAGAGCGCAAAACATCCAGGCATTTACATGATACAAAAAAGGAACAAGTAAAAAACAAGGACGGGTCATTCGGAGTTTTCTTTCCTCAGTCGAGTTCCAGATTATCTTTGCAGTTTCGGCTGGTTATACTCAAGACTGATCCAATCTGGCCAGCCCCAAGGAAAATCTAAGCTAAGAGCACTAGATTCCTTGTAAGAAACCAGCGAATGTATATGAAAACAAGGGTGGAAAACAAACGGAGAAATGGTACACAAATACAAATGCAAACAACAGGTGTCTTTCGACTAAGGACGAATTAGATTAAGCTGACGTGTGTGGAAGTGACATAGACTGCGTGTCATTAGCCAGCTAGAGGAGATGTCTTCCTGGGGCTATAAACAACAGTAGCACTGTCCTGTATCGGACGCCACACTTAGTTGGCAAATATATGTTACAATTCCGTACCGTTACTGTTTATATCTCTTGCTCAAAGATTTAATATAACGTATCTCTCTCTTTTACGAGACCAGCGACAGTGAGTCGCGAGAAAAGTATGAAGTGGTTTGCGAGTGGAATGAGCTTTCATCACTAGCTAGTGATTAACACGCGCTGAAAACAGATAACCACCCAGAAACTCGAGTCCGTGTACACCACGTAAGGCTAGAGATGGGTGCGATGAAACCCTACCCCTCGCAAATCCTAATCGGACACAGACCCTGTGTCATATGCCAGCTGAAGAAGTTGTCTTCCTAGGGCTATAGACAACAGTAGCACTGTCCTATATAGGACGCCACACTTAGTTGGCATATATATATATAATGGATCTCCGTCGGTTACGGTGATGAGTGTTTAGTCGTAATATCAGCTGATTGAATTAGTCTTTACATCTATCACAGTTTACATTTGACTTGTTTCAGTCACTGGAGTGCGGCCATGCTGGGACACCGCCTTAAAAAGTTTTGCACGAACAATTCGATCCCTGAACCTATTTTTTTAGTCTAGTACTTATTCTGCTTTCTCCTTTTGCCGAACCGCTAAGTTACGGGGTTGTAGACAGTCCAACGCCGGTTCTCAAGCAGTAGGAGTGGACAAACACAAGCACAAAGACATACGCAAATACCCACACACATACCATACACACACGACGGCTTCCACAGAAACTACGTCTATCAAATTCACTCACAAAGCATTGATTGGTTTAGAGCTATAGAAGACATTTGCCCAAAGTACTGTGCATTGAGGCTGAAACCGAGACCTTATGCTTGGCAAGGAAACTTCTTCCCCACACTTACTATCTTCTATATTCAGTAAATATGGAGATAATTGAAGCTAGCATAATACTTTTACGTATAATAACTTAGGGACCAGGCTTGACCCTCCACGTGAATGACTCTCGGTTAATTACCCCGTAGAACACCAACAAGGTCATCTGTACAGCCACTCTACCCTAAAATATATAAGTCTTTTGCTGTCAGCAATGAAAGAAATTATTAGCATTAAGATACTGTATCGGTGAAACAATGCGAGTAACGTTGTTGTAGTTGGAGAAAGATGGCGACTAAGATAAACGAAAGTGGAACGCCGCCATGCTGTCAGATTAAATGATTTGACTTGACAGATTAGTGAGACGTTAGATGCTGATTTGGTGAGCTGTCAAGAGTAGTAGCTTTTTCCACATCACTACGATATCGATCAATAAACATATTAGCTGATTCATAATTCAATTCATTGTCTTTGGATTATCTTCATCACCTTGGTTCACATCAGCTATGTATATCGCCATCTTTATCAGACAAATACCATTTATTCTTTCCATTGTTTCATACTGTAGTGAATCAATTCTTCAATCCGATTTCGATTCCCGGGAAGACTTTTTTAACACCAAAAACGTTCTTTTTTAAGGTAGACGTTTTGCAAACAACTTGCACATGTAAGTGCCACCAGTTGAAAGCTCCTCATACCGGAAGCCAGCAAGTGTATAGAGTCATCAGGTGAGAACGCGCACCGTTTCGGGACCTACCTCTCGACGGCATCATAGCGCACCGGTCCCCCACACTGACACGAGGCCCTGCTTGTTAAATCAGCTGATTATCAGATATAGCACAATATTCTTCTAGACATCGCCCATCGTCTCTTTTAAACCAAATCCAGGGGTTAGCCTTTTCCACTGTATTTTGGATATAGTTCATGGTGGTATTTGCTTTACGATGAGTTAGGCCTAACGAAAACAACAGACCTTCACACTGTGTCCAACGAATCCCCTACGTCCGACTTCGATTGCAAAATGTTCCGCTTTCCAGACTGCGTCTTCACATTCCTCGAGGATGTTTACATAACGGTCAATCTTTCGAGCCTGAGCGGCGTCCATGTTATCTCCATGAGGAACCGTTAATTCAACTAGATTCATCAGCAATGTAAATCGCCATCTTTATCAGACAAATACCATTTATTCTTTCCATTGTTTCATACTGTAGTGAATCAATTCCTCAATCCAGTTTCGATTCCTGGGTAGATTTTTTAACACAAAAAACTATCTTTTTTAAGGTATAAACATCACCCAATCCTATTTCACCTATTTTTCATAGGTCTACGATGCGAAGTCTGAATGGACGGTATAGTTTTGTCAGGGGCGTATTTTTTACATTTTTCAAGGAAAACAGATCTAAATATTTTCAAGAAGCACCTGGATACCGGTCTTGCTTGTATTGCAGACGAACCAATATCACAGTAAGGATCGCAAATGAAAATAGCGGCATTAAATTCATTTATTCACCAAAAGTTAAATAATGTCGATAGAATACATAAATTTACAGGTGGTACTCCATCATGGACGTAGCTACGGACTGGGACTATTAATAGAGCAAAAGAAAGAATATCAGCGGCGTAGCCAGAGTGTGTGCCACTCCCATACACCCAGTGAAAGCGTCTCTCGGGGAAGACTCCCCACTCGCACCCTCACGTCCAGCTTTGCTTCTGAAGAATATATATCTTCCTCTCTCTCTCTTTTTCTTTCTCTCTATCTCTTTCTCTCTCTCTCTCTCTCTCTCTCACACACACACACTCCCCCTATATGTGTGTGTGTGTGTGTGTGTGCGTGCGTGCGTGCGTGCGTGCGTGCGTGCGTGTGCGTGTGTATGTATATAGAGTATTAGGTGTGATGTACAGAAATTCAATATTGAGGAAAAAAAGTCGATAGAATTTCGGGAAAAATCCTTTTATTTCTTCATTATTATTATAGCGCTTTCGTTCCTTTTTCGAACTTGTCAAATAAAATTATGTGAATGTATAAACAGCTTGTTCATTTATATAAAACAGATGTTTTTTGGTGGGGGTTGTTTAGAAGAGAACATTGTTTTTGTTTTTTGGGATGAGGTTCCATGACAATGGAGATAGATAGATAGAAATATAGGTAGGTAGATAGGTTGATATCTATCTATCTATCTATCTATCTATCTATCTATCTATCTATCTATCTATCTATCTATCTATCTATCTATCTATCTACCTATATTTCTATCTATCGCGATTATCATGGAACCTCACCCAAAAAACAATAACAATATTCTTTTCTAAACAAAACCCCACAAAAACATCTGTTTTATATAAATGAACAAACTGTTTGAACATTCACATAATTTTATTAGACAAGTTCTAGAAAGGTACGAAAGCGCTAACAATAATGGAGAAATAAAAGGATTTTTTCCCCAAATCTGACTTCTTTTTCTCAAAAGGATATTATGAGCTGGGATGAGAGAGGTGTAGGGGGTAGGAAGTGATACGAATGTAAGTAATGAATATGTGTGAGGTGTGTGATATGTTAGAATAGCACTAAGGGATGGGTACAGAAAAAAGGTATAGAAGTGGGGGTTCTAAAATGAGTAGTAAACCTCAAAACGGAAGGGAAAAATACTACGAATGGTCAAGTGTCTATAAATAGACTTATGTGTTTAATCATACAGGCTAATGTGATAGTGTGGGTGGAACAAACACAGACACAAATACACACACTCACAAATAAATATCTATATATAGGACAAACTTCTTTCAGTTTCCGTCAACCAAATCCGCTGATATGGCTTTGGTCGGCCGAAGGCTATGGTAGAAGACACTTGACCAAGGTGCCACGCAGTGGGTCTGAACCCGGAACCATGTGGCTGGGAAGCAAGCTTCTTAGCACACAGCTACACCACGCCTGCATATATATACATATACATATACATACATATATATGCATATATATACATACTTATATATACACACATATATATACATATATATACATATATAAGCCCATATATCTATATATATATATACATATACACACACATATATATATACATATTAGATATTAGTCCTCTATTTTCAGCTTTGTTCAAGTAGAGTTAATGCTAGGAAAGCGACACCAGCTATTTTATCCGCTTGCTCGGACAGGATGTCGGCAGGATACTGGCGTCACTTTCGTGACAGATTATTTGATTGTGTATCCAGCGACATCAATTCCGTGTTTTGATTATCGCACATGGAAGGGATGTCGATGCTAGTCGTTCGACGTTCACCAAATTTGTCAATGATTTTCTTTTGATGCTGGGAGAGTCGCTTGGGTGGTCGCGGTGTCTCCAGATGAAGAGGGAGGTGGAGTTTACCCTATATCTACACCGGAAGGAGTGTGTGTACTGTGATAGTCTGACAATCTCAATCCATATGAACGGACACGTAATGGATAAAAGATTAGGAGGATCTGATAAAGATCTTCAAACAATTCGGACTATCTATAATAGATACAACCAAGCTGACAAAGGTCGACTTCTAGGTGTAGCCCTAGACTTAAAGATGGGCAAGTAACACCCTTACAGAAACCTCAATGATGAAACTGTTTAACATCCATAGAAATTCCAACCATTTACCCGCTGTAATTAGAAACCTAGTAACAATCATACGTAGAAGAACCTCTAAACTATCAGCGGGCAGAAAGATCATTAGAGTCACAGCGAGGCATTGGCGACAAGTGGACTCACCGATAAGTTAGTAAACATGGAGGACATTCCACCTCTTCCTGCGGATCCGAAAATAAGATAACCGAGAAGTTTCAAGTAATATAGCTAGAAGGTCCTCGACTCCAGTTAAAAAAATCTCCCATAGGTATGATAAACATTCAATCACCACAATCTTCAGGGCAGTTTTTCCTTATTTAGCATTGCTTCAAACACTGCACGTTACATTAGATGCAAGCACTCACTACATCGCCTCCAACACCATATCCCAACATGTAATACTCTGAAATTCTACCAACTGTCTACTGGAAGAATCCTATCACTCAAAGGTCGTAGTCTATAAAGCCACCCTCAAACGATCCGTTGGTATAAAATTCACTACACGGGCATGACAGCCAAGGATTTTAAGAAAAGGTTATGACAACATATGCGCTCCTCGGGTGCAGAGAAAGCGAAAACGCCACTTTCTTGTTCCACGTCATTTGGAGACTACATGATCATTAGAATGGAACATTTACTAACAGGGTCCAGTCTTACGAACCTGGAAATTGCAACTACCATCTCTATCTCTGCGAAAGGCTACCTGCATATATGCGTGTTTGTATACATGTATGTTTGCATTTACGCATCAATGAAATATCGTAGCAGCAACGAAAGTTGAGGTCTATGAAGCATATCTTAACATACATACATGCATGCATACATACATACATACATACATACATACATACATACATACATACATACATACATACATACATCAAGGTATATTTGTATGTGTGCGAGTGTGTGTGGGTATTTATATGTATGTGTGTACGTATGTATAATGTTGTCTGGGCAACCTACTGCAGGCATATCCAAAGTCTTGAGTGATTCAACCAGCGCTGCTTGCGAAATATCCTCAAGATATCTCACTCATGTGCTTGTGTAATATCCTGAAGATTTCCTGCTCATGTGATTGTTGGTGAAAAGTATGCGTCTTCAGTATATGAAACACCAACTTAGACGGTACTGGTTAGAGAACATCTGTAATCTCAAACAAATGTGCAGAGTGAGCCGTAGCAAAGAAAATCTCCCCCAATGCACTCCACGCATGCGTTTCTATAATAAGGGCTCACTGAAAATTATCAAAATTGATACTAACAGCTTGGAAGATCTTGCACCAGACAGAGATCTGTGGAAGAATCTGATTCCTACTGGTGTTAAAGAATTCGAGAAGAACAGGTTTGCATGCACTAAACCGGAATGTACTGGTAAATATATGGATGACAAGATCTCTCTTCCTGGGAAGGGCATGAAACAGTCTCTGTCATGTGCCTAGTGTAGTCGTTTCCAGTTCCGAAAAGTAGACCTACTTAACCACAAACATGATTACGGAGATGAACCCATCAACCAATATCATATACAGCATGATCGCTCATACAGCTTGTGTTGTAGAGTGTGTGGAGTCGGTCTGTGGACTCAATCAGCACTGCAGGTCCCAACACATAAGATGGTCGGGCTGCTGCTGATAAGGTGACTTGTAATCAGAGTGGAATGGATTGTAAGCACCTTGCTGGCCTTATGGTCCATAGGAGTTGCAATCATCCATGGAGAGACCAAACTTGAGGAGTTTCCTAGAGTGAAATCTATTCTACAATGCCATGAATCGATTTCAACCGCGTACGTAAATACGGGAGTCCATTATATGTATATATGAATATAGAGCTCAGCTAAGCACGTTGTATTGATTACATAACTGTGATATGGTTTTAGCTTCTTCGGCAAGGTTTGAGCAGATTCATTCAGCTTCTTACAGTAAAAATTCTAATTCTTCAGTAACGATTCTAGATTTCCATAGACTCATCATCAGGATAACGGGCCTTTTTTTTTACATCCTGTCTGTGTTTGTGTGTTTATGTCGGTGCCTGCGTTTTTATAGATGGATGTATGTACACACACACATATGCATATACTCTTTTTACTTGTTTTCAGTCATTTGACTGCGGCCATGCTGGAGCACCGCCTTTAATCGAGCAACTCGACCTCAGGACTTATTCTTTGTAAGCCCAGTACTTATTCTATCGGTCTCTTTTTACCGAACCGCTAAGTGACGGGGACATAAACACACCAGCATCGGTTGTCAAGTAATGTTGGATGGAACAAACACAGATACACAAACACACGCACATACACACACACACACACACACACACACACACTATATATATATATATATATATATATATATATGTACATATATACGACGGGATTCTTTCAGTCTCCGTCAACCAAATCCACTCAGAAAGCTTTGGTCGGCCCGAGGCTATAGTACAAGACACTTACCCAAGGTGCCACGCAGTGGGACTGAACCCAGAACCATGTGGTTCGTAAACAAGCTACTTACCACACAGCCACTCCTGCGTTTATATATATATATATATATATATATATACAGACACACAAATGTATCATCATGTAATCATCAACATCACAACGAGAGTACACTATTATAAACACAACGAATAACAACACTCCAGCTTCTGTGTGAATGTAGAACCTGAAATATAATGAAAACAAAGAAAATGAATTAGAAAAAAAACAAAATATAGTAAAAAACTAGACTTTCAAAAAAAAAACAAAATACATCTGAAAAGGAAGGAAAACGTCAAAACAGTAGAACTAGCAGTGTCTCACGTTATATCTTATTGTAAACATTTGTAAACAAATATTTACGTTAAATACCGCAAATACAAGAAGTGAAGAACACCAAAGTTATGCATCTGTTTGCTAGATTTGTTTTGCTTTGCTTTGCTTTCATTTATTTATTTATTTATTTATTTATTTATTTATTTATTTATTCATTTTCCTAATTTTCTTTACAAGACTCATTATTTTATGAGCAAAAACGCTACTTTGTTGAGGGGTGATTATGAAATGGTCAAAAAAATAAATACAGTTAGGTGTGTATGTGTGTGTGTGTGTGTGTACGCCTATGCTTGCATGTAGCATATATGCATTTATATATATGAATATATGTGCATGTTGTGTGTATGTGTCTATATATATATATATATATATATATATATAATATATATATAATATATATATATATGATATATATATAATATAGGTACAAGAGTGGCTGTGTAGCAATTAACTTGCTTACCAACCACATGGTTCCGGGTTCAGTCCCGCAGCGTGACACCTTGGGCAAGTGTTTTTTACTATAGCCTCGGGCCGACCAAAGCCTGTGAGTGTATTTGATAGACGGAAACTGAAACAAGCCCGTTGTATATATATATATATATATATATGTGTGTTGTGTGTGTGTGTGTGTGTTTGTATGTGTGTGTCTGTGTGTTTGTGTGTATGTTTGTCCCCCAACATTGCTTAACAACCGATGCTGGTGTGTTTACGTCCCCGTAACTTAGCGGTTCGGCAAAAGAGACCTATACATTAAGTACTAGGCTTACAAACAATAAGTCCTGAGGTGGATTTGCTTTACTAAAGGCGGTGCTCCAGCATGGCCGCAGTCAAGTGACTGAAACAAGTAAAATAATAAAAGAATACAGTCCGACTTATTGTTATTGTTAATATTCAGGACTTAGCAAATCTATAAATCTTCGGATTAGCTTAAGCACGTAGACATGGTAAATACAGCAAGTGATGACGGTCAGACGTGAGTAATATAATCGAAATATTTGGAAATATCTGAACAAAGTAAATATATTCTTAAAAAATTAGGTTAACTTCTATAAAAGTACAAACATACACACATTATTATACGTATATATATATATATATATACACACACACGAGCACACGCAGACACTCAAACACATTCACTAATACTTGAACACACACACATATATATATAATGTATATATAAATCAATATGTATGTATATATATATTTATAAGTACGTATGTATATTATGTCGAGTAGCGGAGGCGCATGGCTCGGTGGCTAGAGCGTTGAGCTTACGATCGTGAGGTAGTGAGTTCGTTTCCCGGACCGGGCTTCGTGTTGTGTCCTTGAGGAAGACACATTATTTCACGTTGTTCCAGTTAACTCAGTTGTAGAAACGATTTGCTTCGTTACGGGTGCCAAACTGTATCGGCCTTTGTCTTTCCTTTGGATAACATCAGTGGCGTGGAGAGAGGAAGCTGAAATGCATAGGTGACTGCTAGCCTTCCACAAACGATCTTTACCGGACTTCTGCCTCGGAGAGTAACTTTCTAGGTGCAATCCCATGGTCATTCATGACCAAAGAAGGTCCCATCCTCTCCTCAAGTGTTTTACTGGTTATGACATACATATAGTGAGAATGTTACTGTCAGTTTCGCGCCCACCATATTGACACCTCTTCAGATATGCTGAGTGAAAGCACATAAACTTCAATGCAGCCGTTGTTTGCAAAGTAGAAATGATGACCTACACTAACAACAACAATGCAATACCTATGCAGAATTATGTCGGAGTGAGAGAGGGCCCCTTTAAGACCAGGTCGAATGCTCAACAATCCTCTTTTATAATTCAGTAAAGGTGCGAATGTACAGTGTTAGCTAGTGATTAAAAGAGAAAATAACGCTGCTTGAATGGTGTGGACCATATTTAGACGGAAATGGAGGTTGCGGAGAGGAGAGTCATTGTAAAAACTTTTACACGATCCAGATGTTTTCCCATAGTCAGAAAGTAAGATATTTAGATGCCCTCAATGATCTCCGCTTAAATAAGCCGTTAAAAACGGCTTATTTATGTTTGCGTATGCCTGTGTGTGCGTGTACGTATGTGTGTGTCTATGTGTCTGTGTTTCTTCCCCATCACTGCTTAACAACTGGTGTTGGTGTGTTAACGTCTCCGTAACTTGGCGATTCAGAAAAAAGAGACCAATATAATAGGTACCGGGCTTAAACATATGTACCGGCGTTCATTCCCTCAACCCTAACTCTTCTAGGGGTTGCACCAGTCAAACCGACTGAAGAACAAAATTTTCAGAAATAAGAAGATTCTAATGAGATGATGAAGAAAGATCTCAAATCGTCTAAATGGCCCGCTAAAGGATTGTGAGGAATCTTATCTAAAATCCTTTCTACTATAGGCACAAGGCCTGAAATTTTAGGGATGGGGACAAGTCGATTACATCGACCCCGAAAGGAAGAATGGCAAAGTCGACCTCAGCGGAATTTGAACTCAGAATTTTATCTAAAATGAGCAGTACTTGAGATTGAAACTTCAAACATTCCCATGAGAAGGAGAGGGCAGAAATAGAATCCTGGTCTGTCAAAATGTAAAGACAAAGCCTAGAGACTTCTAGAGCTTTTCTGAAGAGTCTGTTCCAGTAAGGTACAAGAGAAGGTTACTCTTCGAAGCAAGTGATTCACTGACTGCGGGCCCCCAAGGGATAAGTGCTACCCTTCTTCGGTGGAACACTTGCTTCTGTCCAACCCCCACCCCAAGATCCCAAATGTGACTACATCACGGCTAGAACCTGAAACGATGGCAGCAACATGAAGCTTCTTCATTCACCAAAATGCCAACCATATGGGAATGTCTATTTAAAAAGATAATGATACTAGGGGTGCCCCAGCATGGCCCCAACTTTTAGGCCAAAACACACTAAAAAAAAAAATAATAATATGCATATAAGTGTATAAATATATATATACAGGTATTACGTGTACTTGTGTGTGTGTATTGGTGTGTGTGTATGTATTAGTGCCTGTATGTATGTGTATGAGTGTTTATCTTGTTAAGTAAATACTTGTCTATAAGACAAAAAACATCAAAATTGACTTACGTCTTTATGCCTTTGTGTGTGTGTGTGTGTGGTGTGTGTGTGTGTGTGTGTGTGTGTGTGTGTGTATGTGTGTGTGTGTGTGTGTGTGTGTGTATGAGTGTGTGTGCATGAGTGAGAGTGTGTGTTGCGTGCGTACGTGTTTGTACTCTTAGAAAAGTTAACCTAAATTTTCTGTAAGAGGCTATTTACTTATTCTAAACGTTTCGATTATATTAATCGCGTCTGTTCGTCATCACCTGCTATACGTGCCATGTCTGTATGCTTAAGTTAATCTCAAGGTCTGCAGATCTACTGGGGCCGCATTCCTCGAAATAACATCTGCGGAATCGATTAATATACTTGACACCTCTAGACATATGCAAACACGTGTGCTCACACAGAAACACACACACACACACACACACACACACACACTTACGTACAAAGACATACAAACTTTATACATATACGCAGAGTTACAACACACGTATTCATCTGTGTATGTGTGTAGCGTTTGTATGTTTATTATATAT
>NW_021836846.1:0-5000 GCF_006345805.1 Octopus sinensis | reverse complement strand
TAGATAGTCGTGTTTTACGTGTCTAACTGATTATACTGGTGTACCGGGATGAATGTTATAACAGTCCGACGTTGGATTACAACACCAATAAACCAAACTAGAAAAGGAGGCATAAAAGGTTTTCAAATTTATCCCGAATAGTCTGTATATTTTCTCACTTTTACTCCACACATTTTATAAACTTAAATGTCCTGAATTAAGCAGCATTCATTTGCGTAGATTTATTGATCAAACTAATAATGGCAAACAACTAAATACATTTTTCGCGTTTAAACTTACTTCATTGAGAAAAATAAAATAAAAAAGTTATTCATTTACAGTTTGGATCGTTTGTGATTTAACACACGGAAATAATTTACTCTTAATCATTGTATATTCTTGTCTTGGCCTATTGCCTATGTCTATGAAACAAAAGGCAGTATTAAAACGTCATAGAGAAAAACACTTAACAGAGGAATACGTGTGTGAAAGTGTGTGTGAGTGTGTGTATGTATTTAGAATATATGTATATGTAATATATATATATTTGTGTATATATATATATATTATAGTATATATATACACACAGACGCGCACGCACACACATACACGCCCACACATACACACATATGTAAAGGTAGTGAGAGAATGAGAGAGGTGAGGGTAATGTTGGGTTGGGACAAGAAGAGTATGAGAAAGACTGGTGACACAAACAAAAGAGGTTGACAGGAAAATAATAAAAAATAATTATATATATATGTATATATATATAATATATATATATATATATACATATATATAAATTATATATAGATATATATAATATATATATATTATATATATATCCATTTTGTCTTTGTCGCAATTGTCGCTTTTGTGGTTTTCCATAATAATTCCATTGTCGCTATTCTGTAGAACACATTGTTGTTATTCTCAGACAAGCTGTCCATGAGGATGTTGCTGTCTCAAGTAGATTTGCTACAGTGTCAGGAAGATATGATGTGGGGGTGTACGCTGTAAATATATCATAAGACAAAAATTAAATAAGATCGTAGTATAATGAAGGCGAGTGGCCTCGTGGTTAAAATGTTGCATTAACAATCTCAAGATTGAGATTTCGATTCCCCGCCCGGGCGTTGAGCGAGACACTTTATTTCACGTTGCTCCAGCCCACTCAGCTGAAATGAATAACCCTAGACTGGAGTCTTCTTCTTCTTCTTCTTCTTCTTCTTCTTCTCCTTCTTCTTCTCCACCTCCTCCTCCTCTTCCTCCTGGGGACCAGAGGATTCGCAATCTAGACTAGAGTCTGGAAGTTTACCACACCATAGTGGGCTACACCAGGGCTCCGCTGCTTTGTGGCAGAAGTAGGAAGAAAGAGTGAAAAAAAGTTGTGGTGAAAGAGTACAGCGGGGTTCACTTCCACCCCCCACCCCACCCGCCGGAGCCACGTGGAGCTTAGGGGTTTTTGCTCAATAAATACTCACAATGTCCGGTCTGGGAATCGAAACCGCATTCTTACGACCGCGAGTCCGCTGCCTCCACTGGATGCTGCTGCTGCAGATAATGATTATGATGGTGTAGTAATTAGGGTTTCTGACATATGCATCAAGCAAGTAATTTTAGGATCGATTACAGTGACCCCAGTATTTAGCTGGTACTTTATTTTATCAGTCCTGAGAAAGTTGAACTCGACAGGAAAGGAACTCGTAAAAAGCCGGAACAAATACGGTAGGGCACTTTGTCCGGTATGCTAACGATTCTACCAGCTCGCTGCTTTAATAATAACAATAATAATGGTTTTACATTCTTGGTACAAAATCAGTAATTTTCGGGAGAGTGCTCAAGTTGTACTTATTTTATTGACCCCGAAAGGTAAAGCTGACCGTGACTGGTTTTGAACTCAGAAAGCAAAGAGCCAAAAATAAAATGTCATTAGGCATTTTGTACGCCGCTCTAAAATTCTGTCATCCCGCCGCTTTAATAATAGTGATAATAACCCTTTCTACTATAGGCACAAGGCCTGAAATTCGGTGGGTGGGGGCTAGTCGATTACTTCGGCCCCAGTGTGTAACTGATACTAATTCATCGATCGCGCAAGAATGACAGGCAAAGTGAGCCTCGGCGGAATTTGAACTCGGAACGACTAATAGCAATAATAATGATACCATTAAAATAACGAAAGCATAAATAGTAAAAAAAAAAAAAAAGCTACAAAACTGCAAAGAATGAGAATGAAAGTACTAAGACTAATAACGTAGCGAACGTCTCTCACGAGGATAGACTTAGTACTTCTAAAATAAAGAAAATGATAATAACAGAACAAATTGGAATCCTAAAAAAACACAAAACAACCGAATGACCAACAAATTCCGAACCATGACAGCACCAACAACAATCTTGATAAAAAAGAAGATTAAAAATTAGATTATTCTAAAGATGGGATTTATGATTATGATAATATAAAAAGAAGCATAATTAAATAACTAAAATAGATAGACGTTTGCTTTTTCCCAACTAATGACTCTTCCAAGGACAAGGCTTAAAGTAAAATAGCAGTGGAAGCACTCCGTGTAAGTGGCTGAGCACTCCACAGACACGTGTACCCTTAACGTAGTTCTCGGGGATATTCAGCGTGACACAGAGAGTGACAAGGCCGGCCCTTTGAAGTACGGGTACAACAGAAACAGGAAGTAAGAGTGAGAGAAGGTTGTGGTGAAAGAGTACAGCAGGGATCACCACTATCCCCTGCCGGAGCCTCGTGGAGCTTTAGGTGTTTTCGCTCAATAAACACTCACAACAAGAAGGAATGCAATCTGTCCGTTGCAAGCTCAAGGAGAAAACAGACATGAACATCAATATCACCAGGATAAACTAAAAACTATAGGTCAAAGCCACAGTAGTTCTAAAAGACAATATTTCGTATCTACTTATACAGGAATATCAAAGCCTAAACAAAAAATAACATGGAAACAAACCGTGAGAAAACATAGAAGCTAAAATATAATAAACAATCTATATTGATATCAGAAACAAAAGCATTGCTTTGCTTTGTCCTCAATTATTTATCAGAAAAATCTTACCTTAAACAAACGTATAAAAAGGGGGGTATCCTTACTAAAATGCTCTTATTTCTGTTACTAAAATAACTAGAAAAGTTCACTTAAGCAATCAACACACACAAGCGTAAATACACACACATTTAATAACTCTCCCACCCTAAGTAATTTTTAATGGAGTCTATTTTCTACAGTTGGATAACATTAAAAAAACACAATGATTAAAAGAAAATTGACCTCATGAACTGTCCTCAATTTCAACCATCCCAGAAAAAAGAGCCCTCCCAATAGCTTAGTACCGTGGCAACTGACCAAAGAATACAATGCAATTTCATCCATCTCAGAAAAAGACTCCTTTCTGTCTGTCTCTCTCTCTCTCTCTCTCTCTCTCTCTCTCTCTCTCTCTCTCTCTTTTCTTTCATTTTTACTTTTTTCTCTCTCTTACCAAGCCTTAAAAAATTCACATACATAAACATTCTTACACACACACATATATATTCATATACATATATATACATATAGATACATACTCACACACACACACAGACACACACACACACACACACACACACACAGATTCAAAATAACATTCTTTCCCTAATATTCAACTCCAGATTCTTTTCAATTAAGTCTCATACATATAAAAGGCATAAATTTCTTGTAAAAAAATCATTCCAGATGAAACACTGAAACGAGATGACAGCGTTATATGATAATTGTCCATAATTCCGACTGCCTCTTTTTTAAAATATACATTTAATCTGTACACCACTTCACACAATACATACACATATATATGTATATCTATCTACTGACTGAGTCATTTGCCAATAATGTTATACTGCTTTAATCTATCATTTAAGCTGATATTTTTATTAGCTTTCCTGTGTTTAAAGCCGTGTTTCGTTATTGTTTATGCTATATTTATACAGAAAATATTTTCCTTGTTTTTCTCTTTAAAGTTTATTTACTTCTATAGTTGTGACTCAGCAATCGACACAATTGCTTAGTAAATCATGCAATTAACTTATATTGCTCTGTTTTGATATATTATATGGTTGACTTTCCCTTTGTCTATTGCTTATATCCTTTGTTAATGTTCGTTGGTATTTAGGAGTGTATCTTCTACAAAAACACTTTGTTGTTTATGACAGTAAGTTTACTGTGTTCTGTGTAAGTTGGTAAGGTGTTGGTGATATATGCATCGCCAACTTTCAGTCCATTCCTCACAGAACGAGTTGGTAGTAAGAAATTCTGAGAAGAGCTTAGCAGAAGGAATTCAGAGGAGTCCCCTTCATCATGCAAGGGTTTCAACTCATAACTTTTTACACTCTAAGGGCTAGGGTTAGCTTTAGGACTAGGTCATGACTCTTTGACACCCTTCTTCTGCCACATTCTATGCTACTGTCAAGATAACAACCCACCTAAGTGGTTAAGGTAGCCCAGACCCAAGATGCCTGTTAAGTGTAGGGTAAATTATCCCATTTGAAATTGACTTCCGTTCCTCCTTGATCAGATCCAGCTGGAACAATTCTCAGCTGCTTCTGCCATTACCTTAAGAACTCTGGTTTTCTTCCCAGAAATTGAGAGCTCTTTCATGAAATCATTGGTAGATCTGCCCACAAACCCTCTTGCGCCCACTTCTATGGAAATGACTGCGGTTTGGAAGCCAAATTCTTTCACTCGAATAGCTTAACTTCCAAATTTTTACAGTCTTTTAGATGTGGGCTTCCTCCATTCTGCTTTCGTAAAGTTTATTTACTTTTCTTGTTGTGACACAGTAATCGGTAGAATTGCTTGGCAAATCGTGTTAAAAGAAGACTCCGCCGGTTACGACGACGAGGGTCCCAGCTGATACGATCAACGGAACAGCTTGCTCGTGAAATTAACGTGCAAATGGCTGAGCATTCCACAGACACGTTACCCTTAACGTAGTTTCTCGGGATAAAATCAGCGTGACACAGA
>NW_021836845.1:0-37461 GCF_006345805.1 Octopus sinensis | reverse complement strand
AAACCATCAACACAAGGAAAAGGGATGGACCACGCACCACTTGCCCCAAAGCGGAGGTACGCAGATGTTGTGCGTGCCACAAACCACCAACATGATGTTGTCGAAAGGGCACTGCTAGCAACAATCTTTTTTGTTCTTGGCACAAAAGATTGTACAGCAGCTGACCTGGCTTCATCAACCCAAGCCCGCAGGTGGGACTACCCACTATATACCAGACCACCACACAAACAGACTCACAGGATGGACACCACCGGCAACAACGTACACCTCACCTCGATGCTCCTACTGAATATCAGAGGACTGCAACACTCAGTAAACGGACAAAAATCCCGTTCCTGAGAGATTTTGTTGCATGCAATCAAGCCTTATGCATAGCACTAATGGAAACGCACCTGAAACCGGATAGCAGCAGATGCGGAGGTACAATACCACAGTCATTGCTGTACTACGGACCGACAGGAAAGAAAGGAGTCATGGAGGTGTTGCTATGTACATCCGTGAGGACCTCACAACCAGGTCCTCTGTCATACTCAAACTCGGTGTGTGACACACTAATTGTACATATTAGGCAACTTGATGTAGTTGTGTGTGCTACATATCACCCTCCAGATGCCCCAGCCATGTGGGCAAGTTTGAAGACTGCCTTATAAAAATAGAAGAAAGTTCTAACCACATTAGAACAACACATAAGTGTACTTCTTATGGGAGACTTCAATCTGCCCAATGTCAGATGGCCCGAGGGCCTTTCTCTCCCAGGAATGACAAGATGTGAACGAGGACAGACGAGGTCCCTCCTGAACCTCATCAACACCCTGTACATGGAGCAGGTAATACTCCAACCAACAGGGCAGGTAACACACTGGATCTCTGCTTCACAAATGACAGGATCTCATCCATAACGTGAAAGTGACACCGACACTACTCTCGGATCACAACTGATAGAGCTGACCATGTACGGGCCAAAAGAGAGCACGACATGCAGCCTACAAGAAACCTCAGAATCTTTCCAGCTTGAACTACCATAAGGCAAACTGGAAACAATTGAGAAGAGATCCTCAAACAAAAACTGGCCTAATGTCTCTTCCTCGCCAGACATCGACGTGAAACTTCAACAATCATGTCTGTAATGCAAGCCATATGCTACAAATGTGTCCCAGAGAGAAAGGCCACTGTACACAGAACAAAAATCCCCAGAGAGAGGAAAAATTAATGAGATGGCGTACAAAATTTCAAATCGCCTAAACAAACAGATTGAAAGCAGTAAAAGTCCCGCCTAAAAATAAAAATAAAACTGTTGGAAATCGAAAATGTCTGCAACTCTCCCATGAAAAGGAAAGAGCAGACAAAGAAGCCTGGGCTATAAACAACATAAAATCTAACCCCAGAGCCTTCTACAGGTATCAAAAGAAACAGCTACGGTGCACTGTAGAATAGGGCACTCCTTGAAAGGATGGCACACTTACAGGAAACAATGAGGGTAGTGAAATACTGAATGAGCAATTCAAGAGTGTTTTCACTCCAACCCTTGGGCATCTCCAAATCACCAATCCAACTGACTTTTTTACCAGTGCAGATATAAAACAGAGGCGGCGGCGACGATAGATTACATCGATATAAAGGAAGACGATGTAATCAAGGCTATAGATGAAATGAAAACAGACTCAGCTACTGGCCCCGATGGATTCCCGGCAATCCTCCTAAAAGCATGTAAGAGAGTCCTAGCAAGACCACTGCAGTTGTCTTTCAGAGCTTCCTTGCAGCTGGCAAACTTCCAGGAAAACTGAAGGAAGGTAAAATATGCCCTATTCATAAAGGAGGTAGCAGAGCGGAAGCCAAGAACTATAGACCTATCTCTCTGACCTCACACATCAGCAAGGTCATGGAACGAATAGTCAGAAGGAAGCTGATCACCTTCCTTGAAGAGAATGACTTGCTGCCCGACACCCAACATGGTTTCCAACCAGGGAGAAGCTGTTTAACTCAGCTCCTACAACACTATGACTGGGTTCTGAAACGGATGCTCAACCAGTCAAATGTGGAAGTGTTATATCTCGACTTTGCAAAGGCCTTTGATAAAGTCGATCATGGAATGATATGTCACAAACTGCGTGATCTCAACATAGTTGGAAAACTGGGAGAATGGCTTCATGACTTTCTGAAAGATAGAAGTCAGGTGGTAGTGGCCAATGGGGCCACTTCCATTAACACGCAAATAGTGAGCGGTGTTCCGCAGGGCACTGTTCTGGGACCACTACTGTTCATAATGGCCCTCTCAGACATGCCCTCAGCCACGCAGAGAGCCACGATCACAAGTTATGCAGATGATACAAAAGTTTCACAGGCAATACAGAACCCTGAGGACACTAAACACCTGCAAGTGAGCTAGACAAAATATACAGTGGGCCGAAAAGAATAGCATGCAGTTCAATGCTGAAAAGTTTCAAGCTTATACTATCAGCATGCAAAACTAAATGCAATACCCATGAATACACTGGACCCGGAGGAATAGCAATCCCAGAGGCACAATCAGTGCGTGACCTAGGTATTTACATGAGTGATGCGAGACCTTTTCGTGTACATGTTGCTAAATGGCAATGAAATGAATGTAGACGACTGGCCGGATGGATCCTCAGAACCTTTAGAACAAGAGAACAAGAACCATGATGGTCCTCTGGAGGACACTTGTCCTAAGCCACTTTGACTACTGCTCTCAGTTATGGTCACCATCCAGTGTCAAGTTGATCACAGAGCTCGAGGCGATCCAACGTAGCTACACGAAGAAGATAGCCTCTATGCAGAATGTAAGCTACTGGGAAAGACTCAAGAGAGTAAAACTATATTCCCTGGAGCGTAGGCTGGAAAGATATGCCATAATATACATCTGGAAGATCCTGGAGGGACGTGTCCTGAACTTTGGCATCGAGAGTTACGCAAATGCCAGAACTGGGCGCCACTGCGTGGTGCCTAGGACTCCAAACTTGCCATCAAGATGTAGGATAAGATTCTGTGATAGCCTGGGCTTCCGAGGCCCACAGCTCTTCAATATCCTCCCGAAGAACCTGAGAGACCTGCATGGGGTGGATGCAGATGTCTTAAAATGAAGCTGGATCTCTTCCTGTCAGGTGTCCCAGATGAACAAACTTCACGGCAGGAGGGGCAGATGAGGGCAGCTGCATCGACCTCTCTCATGCACCAAATGGCAGTTGCTAGAAAGCTTCATGAAGTGAAACCAAGTAGCAACACCAAATGGCGGTGCCCCAGCATGGCCACAGCTCATAAGCTGAAAACTAGAATCAATCAATCATCAATCAATCATATACATATATATATATATACATATATATACATATATATATATACATATATATATAATATATACATATATATATAAAATATATATATCTATAATATATACATACTATATATATATATTATTAAAATGAGGGGGATATATAATTTGTATATATATATATATATATATATATATATATATATACATATATACATATATACATATATATATACATTATATATACATATAATTATGCTATATACATATATATATTATATATTATACATATATACATATATATATACAATATACATATAACATATATACTTATATACATATATACATATATACATATATACATATATATAATAATATACATATATACATATATTATACATATATATATATATACATATATACATATATACATATATATAATACATATATATATATATATACATATACTATATATATATCACATATATATACATATATATATATACATATATATACCATATATATATATACATATATATACATATATAGATATACATATATATATATATATACATATATATATATACATATATATATATATACATATACATATATATATATACATTATATACATATATATATATACATATACTATATATATACATATATATATATATATATATACATTATATATTATACATAATAATATATATATACATATATATTATATAATATATATATATATATATTATAAAATGAGATGGGGTTGGATATATATATACATATATATATATATACATATATGTGTATATATCTGTGTGTATATATATATAATATAATATATACACACACATACATAACAGATATATACACATATATACCCCTACATACAAACCAGTACAAACATCACATACACAAAAGTGTACTGAAGTCTATACATAATATCTAACATACAAGAAAGATAACATCAAATAATACTTAAAACTACCATATGCATGCACACAAATAAACCTACATGAATAAATAAACACATATATATATACATATGCATCTAAATATATACAAATCCAATAGTGACCTCAATATGTTTAGTACTTTGACTCATACTTTGTGCATAACTACGATACTAAAAGGCAAAAGTAAATACATATCAATATACATAAATATAAAGATATATTTACAATCAAGTACCAGTATATAAAAAAAGTACAAATATGTACACACAAATAAATACTTATATCAAAATATATAAACACATTCATACACAAATACATATATTATACATTTATACAGATATACAAAAACCATATGCCTATAACCCTTAACAATTTTGTACTCTTAAATATAATAAAGTAAAAAAGCTCATAACAACAATTTGTATCTATTTCAAAGGGTATTTTATACTAAGTATTATTTGTATCAAGAGAAAGTATACCACAGTTTATGAAGACATGAACA
Source organism: Octopus sinensis (assembly GCF_006345805.1). NCBI lineage: Eukaryota > Metazoa > Mollusca > Cephalopoda > Octopoda > Octopodidae > Octopus > Octopus sinensis. The sequence continues at coordinate 32,714 of NW_021836845.1, read as the reverse complement.
TTACGTTCTTTAAAATTGTTAAGAATCGGTAAATTAGCCCTAATTATAAAAATATCTCATTAATGCAGCATTTTCTATTCCTATTATTATACGCTGGTGCTGACACTCAAACTTACCATGAGTTATTACTTAGAGAAATTACAAAAAAATATAGGGTTGTACCTTTTGATACACTTGGAAAATTGAACTTGGAAGCTAAAAATATTATGTTTAATTATTATCTAGAAGATAAAACTGAACCTTTTACTCCAATTAGACCACGAATAACGATTAAAGACCAGAAAGATAATTTGCCTAATATTACACAAGTTAGATTAATCTGTCCAAATAAATCGGACTGAGGAAAATTAAGTAAATTAATCCTAGATAAATATTTACCCATTATTAGAAATAAAATTAAGCTTAATTTATGGAAGAATACACAGGGTGCATTGGAATGGTTGATAATGGTAGTAACCATAAATTTATCCAATTTGATATCCAAAATTATTACTCATCAATTAACCCAATAATATACAAAGCTTTAATTTTTGCTAGAAAATACACTAACATTAGCATAAAAGAAATTAAGGTAATTTTGACGGCAAGAAAAACAGTTATAGAATTCGATAATAAATTATGGGCTAGGAAGGATACGCCTGACTTATTTGACATTACAATGGGTTCACCAGATTCAGCGGAAATGACTGATTTAGTAGGGATTTGTTTATTAGATAATTTAAGTAGAGAATTCCCTGAATTGAATGGCAGCCTCTATAGAGACGACACTTTATTTTTAGTTAAGAATCTATCTAACAGAAGACTGGAAATACTTAAGAAACAATTGCATAAATTTTTGAAGAGTTTCGGCCTATCCATTACTATTGAAAACGAGAACTATTCTATTAGACTGAAACAAGTAAAAGAGTAAAGAGAGAGAGAGATGTTAGTATAAATAAACTTTGTAAGTGTAAAATACGATTGAAGATATAGTTGTCTGTTTTTGTAAATACCTGACCAAGTTTTAACATATAAATGAATGGACTTTCATTTAACAATTTATTTAGTTTAGATAAACTAACATGATCTATTCAACTAATAATCAGACCCCATATTGTTTTAAATCAGGCCTAACAGATGCGTTTAAGCGAATTAGCCAATTGGAAATAGATCATGAATTAAAGTGACCGCTCCCTAACCCCAAACATATTTCTAAATATTTAATATGCATAAATTAAATAGCCAATGATTTAAATGACCGATCCCTGACCCCCAATATATTTTAAAATATTTATTATGCATAAGTTAAGCATAAACTTTGTGGATTTAGTTCAGATTTAACATAGAATTTGGAATTTACTTTTCTGGATTTTAAAATGGAATTTGTTAGTGTTATGTGGATGTTTAAACTTTAATATACATATAACGGGAGCATAAATATTGTGGATCTAATTCAAACTAATATGATTCTTTTTAACTAATAATCTGACCTTCTATTGTTTACTACATGACTGGCGGATAAGTTCTAATGAATTAGCCAATTGGAAATAGCCAATGATTTAAACGACCGCTCCCTGACCCCCAATATAATTTTAAATATTTTTAAATATTTAATATGCATAAACATAAGCATAAACTTTTGGACTAAATTCAGCTTTGACATGGAGTTTAAAGTTGCTACTTTGGTTTTTAAAATTGAATTTGTTAGAATACGTGGATGTATTAATTTTAATATGCATATAACGTAAACGTAAACATTGCGAATTAAGCTCAGCTTAGACATAAAGTTTGGATTTACTTTCTGGATTCTATAGTTGGATTTGTTTGCATAACATGAATGTATTAAATAATATCTAGATAAATTCAATATGCATATAACAGAGACAACGACATTGTGGACCTAACCCAGCTTAGACATATAGTTTGGATTCTAAAATTGAATTTGTTCGTGTTACGTGGATGCGTTAAGTAATATCTAGATTATGTTTGTCTGATTAATATACTCATCCGCAAATTCTTTGTTTGTGCACATATATATATGTATATGTGTGAATATTTATATTTCGAACCTTGTATCGTGAATTTTTGTTATGTTAGTAAACATGAATATAGTATGTATGATCTGTTGAGGATTATCGTTAAAGCAATAATACTGTTGGTACTGTTAAACGTGGTAGTCTATATACATTAGAATGTATTTACTTTACTATATGACGCATGATATACCCAATGTAATGTAATATATTGTTCAATGATGTTCTTTGATGTATTTTGCGCATGTGAATAGTATGTACGATTTGCTTATGTATATATATGTATGTATATTTGTATATTTTTTATATGTATATATATATATATATATATATATATATACATACACCAGGCAAGGCACATAGGTATAAAGTCTTCTGGCAAGGTAACATGGATGGTGTAGGGGGTGTAGGCATTCTCCTTGCGGAGAAATGGGTGGATAAGGTCAAAGAGGTTGTCAGGGTTTGCGATAGTGCTTAAGCTCAGGTTAGTCCTACAGAACAGCACAGCTACGATTATCTCCGCCTATGCCCCACATGCGGGGCTACCAAATGATCAGAAGGACCACTTTTATGATACCCTTCTACAGGCTACCTCAAAGACGAGTGGCAAGGACCTCATCTTTGTGGGTGGAGACTTTAATGGGCATGTTGGGCAGGAATCGGGTATCTTCACTGGGGTACACGGTGGCCATGGTATTGGCACCAGAAATGATGAGGGAACTAGATTACAGGAATTCTGTGATGCATGTAACCTTTTAATCTGCAACACTAACTTCAGGAAGCCTGACTGCCACCTTATAACCTATCAGTCAGGAGACTCCGCTAGCCAAATAGACTTCATCCTCACCAGACAGCGGGATGCAGGGTTGCTCTTAAATACAAAGACCCTCCCGGGTGAAGAATGTACCCCTCAGCATAAGCTAATCATTAGTGACTTTAGGCTTGAGGCCAGAAGGATTCCAAGAATCAGACCAATCCAGAAAAGAAGGATTTGGAAGCTAAAGAACCCTTCACATGGTCAGAGATTTAGGGACATCCTCATCAAGAAATTTGATGAGAGGGAGGAGGAGCTACAGACGTCGGACATAGAAGGTAGCTGGAAATTCCTACGAGACAGCTTGCTGAGTGCCACAGACCAAGTCTGTGGATGGTGCAAAGTCCCTTCCAAACCTAGAGTTACGTGGTGGTGGAATAGTACAGTAGACAAAGCCATTAGTGCAAAGAAACAGGCCTGGAAAGCCTGGAGGGATGGGGGTAGCAGGGAACTGTACCAGGTAGCCAAAAGGGAGGCTGGGCAGCAGGTATACATAGCCAAAGATGTAGCAGAAAAGAAGAAGTTTGCCAATGTCCAGCGACGTGAGGACCAAAGAACTGAGGTATTTCGGATTGCTAGACAGTGTGTGAGAGAAAATAGTGATGTTACAGGAGAGAAATGTGTCCGCATGGATGATGGGGCACTTGCTTTTAATGATGGTGAAAAGAAAGACGCTTGGAGAAGCCATTACGAAAGACTGCTGAATGTGGAGAATGAATGGGAGGAGGAGAGCCTGCCAAATGTTGACCCAGTAGAGGGACCAGCTATCCGAATAGACAGCTCCCTTGTAGTTAAGGCAATTAAGCGTATGAAACCAGGTAAAGCCCCCGGCCCATCAAGAATCACTGCTGAGATGCTTAAAACAGCTGGTTATGTGGGCTATGGCCTAGTCACCCGTATTGTAAACCAGGTAGTTCATAATGGAGTCATACCCAATGACTGGCGTAGCAGCACCATAGTCAACTGCTACAAGGGTAAGGGTGATGCTCTAGATACAAATATCTACAGGGGTATTAAACTGTTGGATCAGGTGATGAAGGTCACAGAGAGGGTCATAACCCATCTCATTAGGGAGAGAATTTGCTTAGATGAGATGCAGTTCGGTTTTGTGCTGGTAGAAGCACCACTGATGCTATATTCCTGGTCCGACAACTGCAGGAGAAGTACCTGGCTAAAGATAAACCCCTCTACATAGCTTTTGTGGACTTGGAGAAAGCCTTTGACAGGGTCCCCCAATCCCTTATCTGGTGGTCGATGCGGAAACTAGAGATTAACGAATGGCTAATAAGGGCTGTACAGACCCCATACAGAGAGGCTGTCAGCAAGGTTAGGATTGGCAACGAATATAGTGAAGAATTCCGGGTAGAAGTAGGTGTACACCAAGGCTCAGTCCCTTTTTATTCATCATAGTCCTCCAGGCAATAACAGAGGAATTCAAAACAGGTTGTCCCTGGGAGCTCCTCTATGCTGATGACCTGGCTCTCATAGCAGAATCACTACCGGAACTAGAAAAGAAATTTCGGGCGTGGAAGCAAGGATTAGAGTAAATGTAGCAAAGACCAAAGTTATAGTAAGCAGAAAGGCGAACTCAGCACACACACCCTCAGGCAGGTAGCCCTGCTCGATCTGTAGGAAAGGTGTAGGTACAAACTCCATAAGATGTACCCAGTGTAAGCTATGGATGCATAAGAGGTGTAGCAACATCAAAGGGAAATTAACTGATAAGATAGCTTTCATGTGCGGCAGATGCACAGGGACAACAGACACCACAGATACTCAGAAAACAGATTCCATCACACTCCAGGGGGAGAAACTAGAAGTAGTTGATAGTTTCCGCTACCTGGGGGACCAAGTTAGTAGTGGAGGTGGATGCTCAGAGAGTGTCACCACTAGAATACGAATAGCCTGGGCAAAGTTTAGAAAGCTCCTACTGGCGACAAAGGGTCTCTCGCTCAGAGTGAAAGGTAGATTGTATGATGCATGTGTACGAACTGCCATGCTTCACGGTAGTGAAACATAGGCTGTGACTGCAGAGGACATGCGTAGACTTGAAAGAAATGAAGCTAGCATGATCCGCTGGATGTGTAATGTCAGTGTGCATACACGACAGAGTGTAAGCACCCTGAGAGAATTGCTGGACATAAGAAGCATCAGATGTCATGTACTGCAGATGGATGAAGAGAGATGTGTGAAGAAGTGCCGCTCCCAAACAATTGAAGGTATCAGGGCGAGAAGTAGACCCAGGAAGACATGGGATGAGGTAGTCAAGCATGACCTCAGAGCGTTGGGCCTCACAGAGGCAATGATGAAGGACTGAGATCTCTGGAGATATGCTGTGACTGCAAAGACCCGGGCTGCTTCCTGCACCAGTTCCGCATAGCCCCTGCCCATTCAAAGTACCTTGGATTTCAGAACATCCCGCTGTGCTTGAGGAGACCTATCGAGTCAAGTACATGAACATCGAAATAAATATCAATGGAAATAGTAGTTGTGATACCTGTGCCGGTGGCACATAAAAAGCACCCACTACACTCGTGGAGTGGTTGGCGTTAGGAAGGGCATCCAGCTGTAGAAACACTGCCAGATCAGACTGGAGCCTGGTGCAGCCCCTGGCTTCCCAGACCCCGGTCGAACCATCCAACCCATGCTAGCGCGGAAAACGGACGTTAAACGATGATGATGATGATGATGAATTATTATTTGAGGGAATAAAATCCGAACTTACAAGGAAAAAAATTCAATTTAGAAATACTAAATCAAATTTCACATAAAATAATATATATATAAAAAATTCAAAATGAACAATTAAATTACACCATCTAAAAAATTACATATAATAGAAATATTAAAATTAAAATAACAATAAAATGTCAATGATTAAGTAAATTGCAAAAAAAATAATAATAAAAATGTATATAATTTATTATTATTTTTTTGCACAACTCATCGAGTTTCTTGAGGATGTTACCCAAATCACTGATCGAGGATCCTGGGTGGATGTTGTTTACCTGGACTTTGCTAAGGCTTTTAACTCTGTGCCACACAAAAGACTTATGGTGAAACTCTCTGTGTTGGGCGTAAGAGACGAACTCTATAACTGGTTGAAGTCCTTTATTTTCGGCTGAAAAGAGGTTGTCACAGTTCTAGGACAGCACTCTTCGCCCTATGAGATGACATCTGGTGTACCACAGGGATCTGTTCTTGGCCCCCTTTTATTTGTTGCATATGTTAATGACATAGATGCCAACTTAAAGAATGCCACAGTGCTGAAATATGCAGATGACATCAAGCTGTACCTCGAAATAATGAGGTCAGATCCTGTACACTATAGATCTCTATTGCAAGCAGACCTGGACACAATGCAGCAGTGGATCATGGACTGGCAACTCAAGCTGGCTGTGGACAAATGTACCACCATGCATTGTGGGAGGAGAAACCCAGCGTCCACCTACTTCCTCCACAACACTAATCTAAAAAAGTCTTCGTGTGAACATGACCTGGGTGTTATTGTCGACAGTGATTTGCGTTGGACAAAACACATCGCTAAAATTGTCAAGAAGGCTGAGGGTGTCTTGGCATCACTCACCAAGTCCTTTGTGAGCTGCTCTCCGACTATCTATCTGCGGCTTTATATGGTAAGACCTCACCTGGAATTTGCATCACCGGTCTGGAACCCCTATCTTGCCCAGGATATCAATTGTCTGGAAGCCGTTCAGTGACGTGCAACTAAAAGAATACCCTCCATCAGGCATTTGCCATATTCTGAACGCCTTACTTCCCTGGGCATGGACACATTGAAACTCCAACGTCTGGCAGCTGATTTGGCTGACATCCATAAAATTATCAACCATCTTACAAACAATAACTCTGAGCACCTTTTCGAACTCCACCCTTCTAACACCCGTGGACATATTTACAAAGTCAGAAAACAGCACAGCTCCCATAACTTTAGGAAACATTTTTTGACGCTGAGAGTTGCTGAAGCATGGAACAAACTGCCGGCATCAGTTGTTAGTTGTCGGAGCACTGCATCCTTCAAAACTTCCATGCTTTCTGAGATTCGCCAACACTGCACCTGATTTTCTCCCCTCCATACACACACAAGCATATATCTGACTCATACATTGTTCACTTTCCAGACATTTGTACATTACTGCATATACTTTATACGCACTTTCTGACAAGTTGTGGTGCACCCAATAATTTCATTATTATTATTATTATTATTATTATTATTATTATTATATGTAATTTTCTAGATGGTGTAATTTAATTGTTCATTTTGAATTGATAAAAGGTGTTTTTTTTTCTAATTTTATTTATATATATATATGTGTGTATTTTGGATATTTGTTTATTATTTATCTGTATATATTAGATAATAAGTGCAGCATGTTTTGTATATCAATATTATTATTATACTTTTCAAGTTAATTATATCCTCTGATGAGGCCTATGGTTCTTTTAACATATAAGTATAAATTTTAATGCCTACAACCATAATATACTGACATCTATAGGCAATATAAGTTGGTTTGACTTTTGACCATAGGCTGAAACTGCTGTAAGAAGTAGTTTATGAATTTCAATAATTTATAATATGACTTTTAAAATATGTATTTGTATTATTATTATTATTATATTATCTATTGATTTATATAATGTCTTGTTTGCTTTTGTTGTTCTCATTTGAATAATTAATAAATAATGTAAAATTGTAATATCCGTATGTTGATGAACGAGATGAATTTGTTTCTCCATTTTCTTATTTGTATTATAAATTTACGGTAAAAATATTTTTTTACCTTCACCCATTTAATACAATAAATGAATTAATTGCATTGCAATTAAAAACATTTATGTATTAAGAATTTGGGTACTTTACCAACAGTATATTGGATAATTGATATCCCAGTGGGTTACCTTCATAACCTCTATCTTACTTTGTACTATATATATATATATATATATATATATATACCTTTGAAATTTCATTCTTTGGTAGGCAAAAACTTCTTAAACAAATGCGGTTAACTTAAACATAAAATTTATTTTCAAGAACTTCCAAGAAAATTGTTAGCTGTAAAAGAACTTACTTCAGGAAATGATTTATTTCTAGCTTATTATCTTGGACTACACCTTATCTTTCTACAGATTGCATTCTATTCATCATTTTTCTGAATTTTCTTAATATTCTTAATTATGCTTAATTTTAATTTTTTGTTTACTTCATACTATCTCATATTACTCTTTTCCCCAATCTTACCATATATTACTGCAATTGGTATTGTGTGTCGTTATTTCATATGCAGGTATGTCTACATATATACATACATGCACATGTTTCTATGTGCACGTATGTGTATATTTGTGCATATACATATCTATGAATGTGTATTTGTATGTGTAGCACCCTCTTGTTTATCTTAGTCCTTCAGGGCTTAACAGGAATTCAAGACTCACTGTCTTATAACTGAATCACTCACTACTAGAGAAGAAATTTCAGGTATGGAAACAAGGCCTGGAATCTAAGGGCCTTAGAGCTAATTTACCAAAAACCAAAGTCCTAGTAACTATGAAAACAGATAACTCACAAGTCACTTCAGTGAGATGGCTCTGCTTGATATGTAAGAAGGCTGTTAGTAGAAACTCCATACATTGTACCCAGTGCAAGCTTTGGACACATAAGAGGTATAGCAGTATCACAGCAAGGTTAATAGAGAATATAGTCTTCATGTGTGGCAAATGTATCACAATGAGTGGCAAATGTATCACAATGAGCACTAAAAATGTGCTGACAATACACTCCTTCAAATGCTTGGGAGCAGGGAGAGGGGTCATTAGAAGTAGTAGATAGTTTCTGTTACCAAGGAGAACAAGTTAGCAGTGGTGGAGGGAGTTCTGAAAGTGTGGTTGCTAGAATAAGAACAGGCTGGGCAAAGTTCAGAGAGCTTCTACATTTGTTCATAACTAAGGAGCTCTTCCTCACAGAGAAAGGTAGATTGTATGATGCCTGTGTATGTACAGCTATATTACATGATAGTGAAACATGGGCTTCGACTATGGAGGACTTGCTAAAGCTTGAAAGAAATGAAGCCAGCATGCTCCACTGGATGGGTAATGTCAGTGTACATGCACAACAGAGTGTAAATGACTTAAGAGGAAAACTGGATATAACAGGCATCAGATGTTGTGTGCAAGAGAGAAGACAGCACTGGTTTCGTTATGTGATGTGTATGGATGAGGACAACTGCATAAAGAAGTGTTGAGCGACTGAGCCTCATTGAATAAATAACAAGGGACCAGGAGACGTAGCAATTTGTTGTACTTAATAAAACACATCAAAGTAAGTAAAATTGTTGACTTCCATACATACAGGGTCATCTTTCAGGTGCTAGTGCCACATAAAAAGCATTTAAGCCAATGCTGCATAAATGTACCCATGCTGATGCTACATAAACACACAGTGGCATGTAATAAACATCTAGCACACTTTGTTAAGTGGTTGACGTTTGAAAAGCCATCCAGCCATAGAAACTATGCTACAACACAACTGGAGTCAGGACAGCTCCCTGCTATTCAGCTCCATGTCAAATCGTCCAACCCATGTCAGCATGGAAATCAGACGTTAAGCAATGATGATGATGATACATGCTTACTTGCTCATGACAACCTATCAAGGGTGATAACAGTGTAATCTAAGGCATTCATCCTCCTCTTCTTCCAGTACATTGTTTCTCATATGAGTGGACATGGCTGACAAGACCAATATGAAATAGATCTTGTGGCACTGAGGGCATTGAAAGTGACCTTGAACAACAGCCACAAGAAATTGATGACAATGTCTTCTCTTTCCATGCAGTCTCCTACATTCAGTTTCAAAGTGCTCTAATCCAGTATCACACACATACCTCTGTGCCTTCCAATTAACAGTTAGGATCTCCAACTGTTTGTGGGGGACACAGCATAAAATGAGAGACTGCTTGAGGTGATGATGAAAACAGTTTTGAACATCCATGAGCCCTCCTTCTAGTCTCAATCTTGCTGAAGAGGAATGTCTTTGGGAGCCAGTTACCTAGTATCTGAATCACATGGCCAACCCAATAGAGAAGATAGTAACGGTTGCAAGACTTAATGCTGTAGATCCCAACTCACAGGAGGATTTTGATATAAGGTAATTTGTCCTTCCATGTGAAACCAGGAATACTTTGGAGCGATCTGATAAGGAGCACTTCTAGTTGTCTGATCTGCAGCTGATAAAGGGTCTACAACTCAGACCCATACAGTAGGATGAATACACAAACAGCTCAATAGATGGACATTTTTTTACTTGCACTAAGGTGCCTTGCCTGCATGGAGCTGAATTGAACTATTTTAAATAATGTGTGTGTGTGCCTGTGCATGCATGCATGCATGTGTGTAAGGGGATGAATTTCCTGTTATATATTATGCAAGATCTAAAACATACATATTAATTGCTTAAATATATTAGTGGTGTCAAGGCCACATACTACCACCTCCAACATCTCTTAACCACACCCCAACATCTGGTTCACTTCCTCCTATTCTCTCCACCAAAACCATGACCTTCTCAACTCTCTACTCTGTTTTTTTCCTCCTGTTTTATATGCGCATATACAGATTTAACCATCCCCTTTCTTTTTTCCCTTCCCCACTACCTCACTTCATGTGTGTGTGTGTGTGTGTGTGGTGTGTGTGTGTGTGTGTGTGTGTGTGTGTGTGTGTGTGTCTATGCTTTCTGTGCGAATGGTTTTTTTATACAGCACCGTTTTTTACAATCCTGTAAATGACAATAATAGTATATTTATATAAGGTTAAAGTTTATGGCGATCACCGTGCAATGACTAAAGAAAATAGACTAATAAATGGTATATAAGCCCTTGACAGAAAAAAGAAGGCTTTTTTATCCGCGCAGATATATATATCTTTCTATCTTTTTACTATCTCTCCCCACTCTCTAAACTTCTATCTCTTTTCCTTCTTCCCTTTCTATATATATATATATTTATCCTCTTAAGTTTGCAGCCAACTTATATTAAACGTATATATTGAACTACTTCCATCAACTGGGTTATATTTTCAAATGTTTTAACTAAAGAAGGTCCTGTGTAATGGATGCATTTCCTATTATAATACACGAACCTGAAATGTACATACTGTCTGCTACCATAACCCTCCACACATCGAGGGGATAATCACCAGCTATTTTACAATTCAGTGGCAAGACCTGGAGAAAGGAATCATGAATCTTCTTATAACAGCTACTAATAAAGTAGTCAAAGGACTAACAATGGAATTAGATAACCAATAAGGGGTACTATGGATGATCTTACAGTGACAACCACAACCCATGTGGAGGCAGAATGGGTGCTGATTTCACTTGAATACATGGCAACAAAGGTTAGATTGAAGTTTAAACTGAAGAAATCTAGGAGTGCAGTAATCAGGGAAAGCAAGTTAACAAACACAATCAAACTGCAAGAGCAACGGAGGCTATTCCATCAATAGAAAACATTTTGATCAAATGCCTTGGGAAGTAGTTTGACAATTCATTCTAATGGAAGCAATGTCACCACTACTGAGAAATAGAGGAATGGCTGAAGGGGATTGAAAGATCAGGGCCCCCAGGAAAATACAAGGCATGACTCTACCAACACAGATTGCTCCCAGCCTCATGTGGTTATGAGATGAGTTCCAATGACAAGACTAGAAAGAGTAGAGGAGGATAAACAACAGACGGTGAATTGTAAACAGGTACCTCCAAGCCTCATTTTGATAGGCCTATACATAAGATCTGAACAGCTCTGCTATTAGTGGTAAAGAAATTCAAGATCACAAAGTGTAGGACTCCTAGAATGAGTGTGTCAGACTGGCTTTATCACAGCTGCAAAAGCTGAAGCTGTGTGACATCATTGGAATGATATGTAGTGGAAGGCAGGGTCTTGGTTCTTCCTATTTCCAACAATGGAAGAAAGCAGGTATCAAAGAAAAGAGGGTCATGATCAGGCAGAAGTTCAGCACCAGAAGGAAGAAAGAAGAGCAAGTGCTGTGGAACCGGTATCTCAAGGAGTCTTAACTGAATGGAACCCCCAGGTCTAGACTCTACAACAAGGCAGCTAACCTGAAATTTGTCAGTTATGGCCTGGAAAACAATGATGACTAGGAGGGGATGGAGAACCAAGCTCTGGTGAACACCCACCTGTACTCTAAATTTATCATTATTCAGGGTTATCAACTTACAGCACTCCTCTACATGGCTTCTATGGTTTTCACAAGCCATTCATCTATATATAGCTTTCTCAGAGACCACCAGGTCACTAGGTCACCAAATACCAAGTATAATAGTTTTACTTCTGACTAAACACTTCTGCAGTTGTCTTACTAAGATGACTTCAGTAGTACCTCTCCCTGGTACATCTTATCTAGTTTAATTCTGTTTCAAATTTATTGTACTATAACTCTCTACAGGAAAATTTTTTAAATCTATTTACCACAAACAAGTGTGCATTATTATACATTATCTCTTATTATATAAGGCAGATTTTATCTGCCTCCCTTTGGGAGTTATACAAATCTACAATATAGGATTTCTTCAATTACAATTTACCTTGCATTTTTAAGAGTACAATGCATCGCGTCATGCCAGCTCCAGTTTTTAAAATTTAAACTCCAGTTAAGCAAAATTTACAGAAAACTCACATTCTGGTGTGTGTGTCAAATGCTTTTCTTAGTCTGGTTTACAGCACACGCAAACGCACACACAGAGTGGGCAACGAATAAAATGAAAGTAATTGACTTACTGTAGTGAGTGATTCTTTCACTCTGCCTCCCACTTCCTCTTTCCACAGACACGCAAATATATAAATAAAATTGTAAGCTAACGTGCGTGTGTGTGAGTGGGTGTGTGTGGGTGTGCGCGTGTGTGTGTGAGGGTGCGTGTGTGTGTGTGTGTGCGTGTGCGTGAGTGTGTGACAGGAAAGTTTTTTTACGACGAATATAACACCTATATCCAAGTAGCAGAAAGATAAGACAGTAAGGTGTGATTTGAGGGAGATTTGGCTGCTATTTCTACCATGTCTAGCTGCCATGTAGGGGTCTCCCTCATAGGCTCATACATACATATATACATAGATAAGACAGTAAGGTGTGATTTGGGGGAAATTTGGCTGCTATTTCTACCAGGTCTAGCTACCATGTAGAGGTCCCCCTCATTGGCTCATATATATATACATACATAAGACAGTAAGGTGTGATTTGAGGGAGATTTGGCTGCTGTTTCTACCAGGTCTGTTAGGCCTTCTCATGTAAACTCAAGCTTTCTCATGCCTTGAACATAAGACCAAAGCAGAGAATGTATTCTTTTATTCTTCTGCTTTTTCCAGCCATTGGTCTGTGGCCATGCTGGGGCAATGCCTTGAAGAATTGTAGTTTAATGAATCAACTCCAGTTTTATTTTTGTAAGCATTGTACTTATTCTATCTGTTTCCTTTGTCAAACCACTAGGTGACAGGGATGTAAACAAACCAACATTCGTTGTCAAGCAGTAGTGGAGGACAATCACAAGCACAGACACGCACACACACACACATACATGCATACACATATACACACATACATACATACATACATATATAAATATGTGTGTATATATATATTGCAGCGTGGAAGGTGTTTGTAAGCCATTTAAGAAACACACAAAAACCGTTACATTCACTTCAACATTTAAATTTAATTTGCCAAAATATTTTCGTCGCTTTCAGACCGCGACCTGTTCACTGACAAAAATATCGTGCTAACAGGTCGCGGTCTCAAAGCGATGAAAATATTTTGACAAATTAAATTTAAATGTTGAAGTGAATCTAACGGTTTTTGCGTGTTTCTTAAATGGCTTATAAACACCTTCAACGCTGCAACTGTTTTCGTTCCAGCACACAATCTCAGATCAAGTCACTTGCTATGCAAGTACATCTCTGTAACTATATATATATTTATATATATATATATATGTATATTGGTAAAAACAGTAAGATAACAAAAGAAAGAAAGAGACCTCAATATTATGTAAATAGAGGAAATCTTTATATATAAAAGTGAGGTTGTGTGTCTGTCTCCTACGATTTAGATTCCTAACTACTCCCACATTTTGCGGTGCAGTTTAACCAAAACCGGGTATCTTATAGTCGTGATTCATATCGAGACCGTCTGGGTATTAGCGCGCGTCTACGATGAGTCTACGATTTAAAAAAAATTTACCATCAATTTTTCCCATTTTTAATCCATTTTTGACATATATAAGGGAAGTAACTCTCTAAAATTTATTATTAAATCTCAGAACGTAAAAAGCTACAGTAACACCCCTCCCCCTTTGTGGTTAGCCATATTGAGATGGCTATTATACTTTACATCTCTAAAAATGCTTATATAATTATTTCCCTTACAAACCCGAGCAACGCCGGGCGATACTGCTAGTTATAAATAATAATTAATCAGCATGGTGCTGCCGGAGTGAAAAATAAAACTATGGAGAATTCACTGAAAAACAATTTAATATTAGTTACCAATACTACAAATAATAAGAAAAAAATAAGCCTCTCTACTAATAGCACGAGACCTGAAATTTTGTGAGGTGGAGTCAGTAAATTACACTGACCCCAGTTCTCAACTGGTACTTATCTTATCAACATTGGAAGGATGAAAGACAAAGTAAACCTCAACAGAATTTAAACTCAGAACATAAAGTTGCAATTAATGGCTTCAAATTTTGGCAGTTTATGAGAGGAGGATGAAGTCAATTACAGCAACCCCAGTATTTAACTGGTATTTATTTTATTGACCCCAAAAGGATGAAAGGCAAAATCAACCCCAGCAGAATGTGAACACTTCTGTAAAGATGGATGAAATGTCACTGACCATTTTGTCCAGCATGTTAATGATTCTGCTAGCTCACCTCTAGCAATAAGAAAGTAATGATAATAATAATAATAGTAATAAGGTATTACAGTTTTCAATGAAGCTGAGGGGACTGAAGAGGAAAAAGTAAGTGACTGAGTTGCAATATTACATATTATCAACAAGAGAAACTCAGAAGTTAACTTAGCTGAGAAGTGCACAATCAATGTGTCTATCTAACTCATCAGCAAGGATTTATTTAAGATGGACACACATGCATATATATACATACACACGTATACATAAATATAAAACATCATCATCCACTTTTCCATGTTCAGATGCATTGGATGAAATTTGATGAGAGATTTTCTGCAGTCAGATGCTATTCCTATTGACAACCCTTGCCTGTTTCCAAGCAAGGTAATTTTCTTAATCACACAACCCTGCCTGTCCTTTCTGTGTGTATTTTTGGTGCATCACATGATAGCTAATGATATATCTATGTACTGTCTAATCCATTAAAATGGTAATAGAAAATCAGTTTGCAGAAATAAAAAAAACATTCAGAATAATATAATAATGATCCTTACCTGGTTTTATAAGCATGAAGAAGGCAATACCAATGATGGAGCCAAGCAGATTACTTAAAATAACAACTATTAAAGCAGATATTCCTAGTTTTCCATTTGATTTCACATCAAGTGTAGCAGCACCTTAACAAAAAAGGTGAAACAAGTAGATATCAACATTTTTTGATGGAAGTAGTGAAGTGGCAGAAATGATGGACGTCCACAATAATTTAGCTTCATTACTATATATTTTTAGGTTCTAATCACATCAGAGTCAACTATGCTTCTCATTACTTATGGGTTAATAATATACATAGCTTTCATGTCTCTTGGACAATTTCATTTAGGGATAAAGTGAAGTCAGTCAATTGAATTAAGTCCAGTGTAGTGAGGATACTTATTTATGGGTCAATACATTTTGGTCATTGTTTTGGTGCCACAACTGGGTGGTGAATGTTTTGAGGCTATGAACATTTTTATATGATACACTGCATTTTATTCTGCATATCTTTAAATCCAAAAGTTGAAATTATTGAACTATTCAACTACTGAAAAACTAAACCACATCCAGATGGGTTACAGATAGTATCAGTGTTCCTATCAACAGGTAGCATCCAAGCTGCATTTGCTACATCAGCACTTCCACAACCCTACTATTCTGTTATATTTTTATTTTATAAATTTTAAACTAAACACCCTTCTTTTATTCACATATGATGGCTAGGTAGACAAAAATATGCATATCATAGATTCCTCTATGTGTTTGATTAAAGCAAGCATAAATTGAGTTAAATTTTGGCATTTGGGAAAGAAAAAATTATGAAGTTAATAGCCCTTCATTAATTACAATGTGAACTTGACACACAATGGAAATTAACAGGTGGTCATGTAAAAAATACAGAAAGTAAAAACACATATTTGAATGCATCCTAGATGGACATGACCCAACAATCAATGTTCCACAGAAAATTATAGAGATCATGAATACATGAAGCTATTTTTAGTTGTGAAAACATGGATAGTGGTTAGTACTTAAGAAAGTTTACCAGTTGTAACTATGAGTAATAATGAATTAATCAAATGTGGTATTTCCAAAACATGTTACAGGAGTTGACATCAAAATATGTTTTCTATTGATAAAATGGTTGTCAAATAGCTGGCAACAAAATGGCAGCAACTAATTCCATACCATTATTTTCTTAAACCCAGAAGAGATGAGGGGTAAAGTCAACTCCACTGCAATAGTTTTGAATGTAAAGAGGTAAAAATAAATGCCACAGATTCTGCCACCACTGACATTAGGTCAGTCAGTTGGTTGGTCAGTCAGACATTCAGTTAGTCAGTTAGATAGACAGACAGGTGGAGAGATATATAGATACATACATGGCATCTCTTATTGTATACAAAATAACTTGTTAAAATAAAATAGGGATATTTTAAATAATTTTTCAATGAAAATTTATTTGTAAGTTTTGTAAGGAGAAATTTAAAGAATCCATTCTTTAAATTTCATTATATTTTACCTATTTCGTAATTAACTTTTAAAAGAATTTTTTTCGTTTTGATAAGTGGCAGTTTTGTGCTACATATATGTGTGCCTATATATGATACATACATTAAAAACATACATACATACAGGCAAGGCAAGAGATAGGAGAGGAGTGTCTGGACAGGAATAGTATATTTAAGCATGAGAGTATATATATAAACATGTGTATGTGTACATGAGTGTATATTTATATATATATATAATATATATATATATATATATATATATATATACATACATCATCATTGTTTAACATCCATTTTCCATAGGGGCATGGGTTTGATGGTTTAACAGAAGCTGGCCAGACTCCAATTGTCTGTCTTTGGCATGGTTTCTATAGCTGGATGCCCTTCCTAACACCAACTACTTTACAGAGTGTGCTGGGTGCTTTTTTACATACCACCAGCATAAGTGCATCCTAGGTGGCACTGGTGCGAGTATATTTTATGTGACACTGGTGCCTGCAAGACAAAGACTCCCTCAGCTGGGAGAGAGAGTTAGGGCTTGGCCATAAAGGATATGCTTGTATGTATGTATGGATGGCCATGATTTTACTTAGCTTGACATGACTTCTCATGTACAGCAAATTGCCACAAGTTCCAGTCCCTTGTTATCTTCTCAGTGAAGTCCAGTATCTGAAGATTTCTCACCACTTTGTCCTGTGTTTTCCTAGATCTACCCTTTCCACAAGTAGAGATCAGCACTTCTTTACGCAGCTATCCTTATCCATATGCATCGGATGACCATACCAGCACAGTCTCCTCTCTTGTGCACAACATCTGATGCCTGTTATACCTAGTTTTCCTCTTAAATCATTTACACTCTGTTGTGCATGCACACTGACATTACCCATCCAGCAGAGCATGCTGGCTTCATTTCTTTCAGGCCTTCATAAGTCCTCCATAATTACAGCCTATGTTTCACTACCATGTAGCATAGTTGTATGTACACAGGCATCATACAATCTGCCTTTCACTCTAATGGAGAGGCCCTTAGTTACCAACAAACGTAGAAGCTCTCTGAACTTTGCCCAGCCCATTCCTATTCTAGCAACTATGCTTTCAGAACTTCCTCCTCCACAGCTAACTTGGTTGTTTAAGTAGCAGAAGTTATCTACTACTTTTAGGGATCCCTCCGAGCACTTGAGGAAGTCTATTCTCTGTGTTGTTTTAGTGCTTATTGTAGCCACACATTTGCCACACACAAAGACTATTTTTTATGTTAACCTTCTTGTGATACCGCTACACCTCTTATGTGTCCAAAGCTTACACTGGGTACAATGTTTGGAGTCTCTACCAACGCCCTTCTTACATATCAAGCAGGGCCATCTTGCTGAAGGGACTTGTGATTTGCCTGCTTTCCTACTTACTAGGGCTTTGGTCTTTGCTAAATCAACTCAAAGGTCCTTTGATTCCAGATCTTGCTTCCACACCTGAAATATTTTCTCTAGGTCAGCTATAAGAACAAGGTCATCAATGTAGAGGAGCTCCCAAGGATAGCCAGTCTTGAATTTCTTTTATGGGATGGAGGGCTATGATAAACAAGAGGGGGCTGAGAACTGTTTCTTGGTGAAGTCCTACTTGCTAAACTCATTGCCAACCAACACCTTACTGGCAGCATCCCAGTACATGACTTGCAACGTCTCACCAACTACTCATCTATCCCTAGCTTTCAAATTGACCACCAGATAAGGGAACAGGGGACCCAGTCAAGGACTTTCTCCATATCAACAAAAACCAAGTACAGAGGTTTATTTTTGACTAAATACGTACAAACTTGCCTTACCAGGAATATAGCATCAGTTGTGCTTCTCCAAAGCACAAAACCAAACTGCATCTCATCAAGACTAACTCTCTGTAATTTTCATTACCTGGTCCAGTAGTTTCTACATTGTTGTAAGGCTAAAAACCATGCAAACACTTTATATGTACTTACCAATGTTTTAATGCCAATATTCCATCTTGTGCCAATCAGACCAACATGTGGAACCCTGCTTGATGCACAGGTGGTGTTTATACTCATAACAGCAGACTGAAGACTTGACAGCTTTCATAGGATAGTCTTTATAACCCACATTGGCATTTTCCCTTTTGAATTTATTGTACTTGTATGAGCAAACCACACACAGATGATTAGTGGAGCCCTCCTCGGATATCTCTGGATGGTGCAATCCAACATTTTGGAGATGAGTAAGCACTTCATGATCTCTGGACTCATGGCCAGCCATACTATTTCTGTAATCTACCAAACCCAGGGATACTCATCCAGAAATTTTTAGGAAGTGTACTTCTTAGCAGTTTCTGGATAGTGACAAGACATCACATAGGCCTTGTATATAACCCACATGATAAATTTCTCTACAAGCCTCCTTGACCATTGATAGACCCTGCAGGTTTTGTGTGGCTTCATAGCATCATTTTTGTCTGCACCCCCAGGTATATATTATAATCCTTGACAAGGATGAGCATCTGGACATTTTGTTATGATCTATCTTCATTTCTGCAACTGACAGTAACTGTTTTGGTTGGGTCATGGCAATTAGAAATGAAATGAATAGATCTGTGATCATTCCATACCATGCAGACAAAACTTCTTTGACCGAGGTAGTCAGATTTCCCATAGATTTTCAACTTCTTTTTGCACAGTTCTTTGGGATAGAGCTTCCTGACTGTCATGGCTGTACCATCTGTGAATGTTTTCTCATATGTGAGCAGGTGGTTGGTCAATGTTACAGAGTTGTAGTATCTATCCATATCAAGTAAGTGAGATTCACCTCTTTCACCAACCTCAAAACAACATTACCTGTAACACCTAGCTCCTCTACTTCTCTGTTAACCTTTCCTGTGTATATTTCTGCATTCATAATATATACTGTGTCCTCTTCACACAGAATGAATGATTTAACTCCAAATTTTAGGGCTATTAGAGAAAAGAGACAGACTTGGAAGGACTGGAAGAATGGTGGTAGCAGGGAATTGTATCAGACTGCCAAAAGGGAAACTAGGAGACAGGTCTATCTAGCCAGAGGGGAAGCAGATAAGAAAAAATTTGCCAATGTTCTGCGCCGTGAGGACCAAAGACTGGAGGTGTTTCGCGTTGCAAGACAGTGTGTGAGAGAGAATTGTGATGTGGTAGGAGAGAAGTGTGTTCGCATGGAAGATGGTTCACTTGCGCTAAATGAGGATGCAAAGAGAGATGTTTGGAGACGCCACTATGAAAGGTTGCTGAATAAAGAAAATGAATGGGAGAAAGAGAGTCTGCCGAATGT
This sequence comes from Octopus sinensis, assembly GCF_006345805.1. NCBI lineage: Eukaryota > Metazoa > Mollusca > Cephalopoda > Octopoda > Octopodidae > Octopus > Octopus sinensis. Next base: position 12,589 of record NW_021836845.1, on the reverse strand, counting down.
TGACCCAACAGAGAGACCAGCTATCCGAGTTGACAGTTCCTTGGTAGTTAAGGCAATTAAAAGCATGAAGACAGGGAAAGCCCCAGGCCCATCAGGAATCACTGCAGAGATGCTCAAAATATCTGGTAGTGTCGGCTATAGCCTAGTCACCCGTATAGTTAATCAGGTGATACACGAAGGAGTCATACCCAATGACTGGTGTAGCAGCATAATAGTCAACTGCTACAAAGGTAAAGGTGACGCCCTAGATACAAATAATTACAGAGGTATCAAGCTGTTGGATCAGGTGATGAAGGTTATGGCGAGGGTCATAGCCCAACTAATTAGAGAGAGAGTTAGTTCAGATGAGATGCAGTTTGGGTTTGTGTCAGGGAAAAGTACCACTGATGCTATATTCCTGCAGGAGAAATACCTAGCCAAAGATAAGCCCCTGTACCTGGCTTTTGTTGACATGGAGAAAGCCTTCGACAGGGTTCCCCGATCCCTTATCTGGTGGTCAATGAGGAAACTAGGGATAGATGAATGATTAGTGAGAGCTGTGCGAGCCATGTACAGGGACGCTGCTAGTAAGGTGAGGGTTGGCAACGAGTACAGTGAAGAATTCCAGGTAGAGGTAGGGGTCCACCAAGGCTCAGTCCTCAGCCCCCTTCTATTTATCATAATCCTCCAGGCAATAATGGAGAAATTCAAGACAGGATGCCCTTGGGAGCTCCTCTATGCTGATGACCTTGCTCTAATTGCTGAGTCACTATCAGAACTTGAGGAGAAGTTTCAGGTGTGGAAGCAAGGATTAGAATCGAAGGGCCTTAGAGTCAATCTAGCTAAAACCAAAGTCCTAATAAGTAGGAAGGTAGACAAATCACAAACGCCTTCAGGTAGATGGCCCTGCTCGATCGGTAGAAAAGGTGTAAGCAGAAACTCTATAAGATGCACCAAGTGTAAGTGTAGCCTTTGGAAGGCTAACTAGGAAGATGGTTTTTGTATGTGGCAGATGCTCAGGAACAATAAACACTGAAAATGCTCTGAGACCAACTTCTGTCACTTTCCAGGGAGAAAAACTAGAAATAGTTGATAACTTCCGTTACCTAGGTGACCAAGTCAGCAGCGGGGGTGGGTGTGCTGAAAGTGTAACTGCTAGAGTAAGAATAGCTTGGACAAAGTTCAGAGAGCTCTTACCTCTGCTGGTGACAAAAGGCCTCTCGCTCAGAGTAAAAGGCAGACTGTATGACGCGTGTGTACGAACAGCCATGTTACATGGTAGTGAAACATGGACCGTGACTGCTGAGGATATGCGTAAGCTCGCAAGAAATGAAGCCAGTATGCTCTGATGGATGTGTAATGTCAGTATTCATACTCGACAGAGTGTAAGTACCTTGAGAGAAAAGCTGGACCTAAGAAGCATCAGATGTGGTGTGCAAGAGAGACAATTGCGCTGGTATGGGCATGTGGCGAGAATGGATGAAGATAGTTGTGTGAAAAAGTGCCACACCCTTGCGGTTGAGGGAACCTGTGGAAGAGGCAGACCCAGGAAAACCTGGGACGAGGTGGTGAAGCACGACCTTCGAACTTTAGGTCTCACTGAGGAAATGACTAGAGACCGAGACCTCTGGAAGTATGTTGTGCGTGAGAAGACCTGGCAGGACAAGCGAGACCATAACCTGTGGCCTTCTACATGGGATGTAGCCAGCCCACTTATGCATACCTTCCCTTCTTGGGACACAAAACTCTACTTGTGAAGACCTGTTGAGGCAAGTGAGAATCAGAATCAGAATCGAAATCGATCAATGAAAATTGCAGCTGAGTTACCAGTGCCGGTGGCACATAACAGAACCATCCGAACGTGGCCGTTGCCAGCGCCGCCACGACTGGCCTCGTGCCGGTGGCATGTAGAAAGCACCATCCATTCGTGGCCATTGCCAGCCTCACCTGGCACCTGTGCCGGTGGCACGTAAAAAGCACCATCCGTCCGTGGCCGTTGCCAGCCTTGCCTGGCCCCCGTGCCAGTGGCACATAAAAAGCACCATCCGATCGTGGCCGTTTGCCAGACTCGTCTGGCACCTGTGCCGGTGGCACGTAAAAAGCACCCACTACACTCATGGAGTGGTTGGTGTTAGGAAGGGCATCCAGCCGTAGAAACATTGCCAGATCAAACTGGGCCTGGTGCAGCCTTCTGGCTTCCCATACCCCAGTTGAACCGTCCAACCCATGCTAGCATGGAAAGCGGACGCTAAACAATGATGATGATGATGATGTCTTTTATATACTGATGACCAACCTGTTTTGATCAGTATCATCTCTTCAGCTAGGCTAAGGTGCTGCTTTGGGTTGTGATGCTCATGGAATTTATGCAGCAGTGTGTTGAGTAGTGGCCTAACTTTATATATCTTATCTGATTTGTCTATGGTTCATTTTCTAATTCTGTGATGGAAACTGTGTGTAACAAAAAAGTTTTTGCCCTCTGATACTATGGTTTGATCACGCTACTTTCCATTGCAAGATACAGGCCTGTAAAGGCTTTGCTTCTTCAGCAGTAAAAACTTAGAAATTTTTACAATAACATTTACTGGGGATTGTTTCTCAATCCTGTGTGGCATGCAGATTGGTTTGGGTGTTTACTCAGAATTGATCATCCAGAAATATATTTTATATTTACACACTCAAATTGGTTTAGACTCATCAGTTATGCTATCAGGAATGTTTTGGACCCATAATTTGAAGCATCAAATGAACCTAAGTCGATAATGTTGGCAACCAATTCTGTAGTGCCAGGTTCCTTTTCTGCACCAATGGATTCATTATCTGAATCATTTTTGCTGTCACTACCTTCATTTCCTACACTGTGTCTGTCATTGTCAGAAGCAGGTGCTAAGTCCCTATCTAGGTAATTCGCATCATTTTTGGTATCTAATTCACTGAATTAATCCAATATATCAAGCATTTGACTGGCAGTGTATAGTTTCTGGCTCTTGTGTTTTGATCCCAACAGCCCAGTCTCATATTCACATACTAGAGCTCATTTCAGTGTGAAATTTCTCCCCATTTCTACAAGGAAGGAATTTCAACCGTGTTTCATGATCTGCTACCACAACAGCCCCTTTATAGGATCCAGTTAGCTCAAGACATCATCAGGAGCAACCACATCCGGTTTCGGCCCCTACTCCTCTACCGTTTTGACGTAGCGGGACCGCCCCCCCACTTTCAAAGGTGTCTTCAGCTCTGGTGTTGGGTGCATGTCTCCTTTCTTCTTTCTTCTGTTCCCTGGCCTCTTCGATGTAGTGTCAACGAGTGTCAGCGGGCGACTGACTGACTTGTCAAAGTTTTTCCCTTTAAATACTCGCTGCTAGGCTCCAGCAGGCAGCCCTAGCAAGTTGTCACATGACACTATCTCAACTTTAACTGACCAATGAAGGTGCATAGTCTCAGCCCATGCATTCTCTAAACGATACTGTCATCTGTCAATTAGCAAAGCTAATTCAGTGTCAGCTTGTCTCACCTAGTGATGTTATTTTCCGCTGGCATGTTATGACTTTTAAGCCATTTTTGGTCTTCCCGCTTCAGCCATATATAGAAGCTGGTTTTTTCGACTGCCTCCTGTACTCTCCTTATTAGTTTTCTCAGCTCTGAGCTAGAAAAAAACAAATCTTCTCAGGCACTGTCCCTGTTGACTACATTGCACCAAATGTACATTTCACCTTTCTTCTTCCTCCTTTCTCACTTCATATACCACCTCCTCTTTCATCTCTTTTATACTGCTCTTGCAAAATGGCCTGAAATTGTGCGACCCTAGGCTGGCTCTTGCTTTTTGCGTCGCTCTGACTATATCTGCATGTCTTAGTTTTCCAATCGCCCTGTTTACTGCCTCTTCCACCTTCCATTTCCTCCCTGTTCGTACCTTTGGAGGGTTTTCTCGGATGCTCTGATCTTTTGAATACCGTAGCATCATTACTGTCCTTGCCTTATATTCTTCAGCAATTGATGTTATCGGTAGTTGCAATATGGGTTTTCCATATAGTGCAGTTGTATTCAGTGATTTTGGAAGACCAAGCCATTTTCTGATAAACACACTGCATCTTTGTTCCATCCTTTCTACTCTACTCGAGGCTATTTCGTACATTTGCAATGGCCACATTATCCTTGGGTACAGCCCAAATTGCAGTATCCAACATTTGAATTTTCTCGGCAGCGTTGTTCTGTCAATTGCCTTTAATCCTCATTCTACTAACTCGTGTGTTTCTTTCCCTTGCTTCTTATCATCTGCTAAGACTCTTTACTGGTTGTTCTTTCACTGTTGGTATGTCTTCACCTCTTATCCTGAATTTCACTTCTTCTTTCACCAAAGCCACGCTTCGAGATTTTTTGGCTTTGAATTTTATTCTTGCCCATCCTATCAGTTCATCCAACCGCTTCTGCTGCTTCTCTACTTTCCGATAATACAGTAACGTCGTCCATAAAAGCCCTTAATGGTGTCTTTGTAACAGCTTTCTCACAGTTTGTAGGTCTAAGTAACATTTCCATGACTAGCACGAATAAGATGACTGTTATCGTGCATCCGGCTGCAATACCTATTTCAAGCCGTTGCCACTCTGTTGTGAACTTTCCTGCTGTGAACCTCATCCTCAGGTTGTCTTAGTAGGACATGAGCATTCATTGAACATCTTTTGGAATCTAAAAGAAGTCTATTGCTAATTTTATTAGTGCATGCGGAACAGATCCATAAGCATTGGCAAGATCTAGCCAAACAATATACAGGTTTTTCTTCATTTGTTTTGCATAGGTGATGGCTTCCCAGATGGCAAATGTGTGTTCTATGCACTCAGGGATTCTGGGGGTTCCTGCTTTTTGGATTGCTTCATTAATGTACCCATTATGCTGTACGAATCTTATGATTCGTCTAGCAATAATTCCAAACATGATTTTCCCATCAGTATTTAATAATGAAATTGGTCTAAATTGTCCTAGTGTTTTTGCATCTTTTTCTTTAGGTAGATAGATACCTTCAGTTATACACCATCGCTCTGCTACATCTTTCTTCTTCCACATTTCTCTTATCAGTGCAAACAGCTGCAAACGTAATTTCGGGCAATATTTATATACCTTTTAGCTCACTCCAATGTTCCCTGGTGAACTTTTTGCTCTTGCTTTTCTTATGAACTCATCCATTTCCTTCCGTTTGATGTCATTCAAATCAAATGGTACTCTTGGTTCAGGTGGTTTCTTCAGTCCGTGCATTTCTGGGAGTACTTTATTTCTGTCGGAGTCACTGTATGTCTCTTTCAGATGTTGTTCAAGCTCTTCTTTCGTGCAATCTAATTTTCCACTTTTACTTTCAGTAAATAGATGTTTCGCATATTGATAGGGATTGTTCACAAAGCTACGATAGTTCTTTTCTCTCTCCTTTCTTCTGCTCTTCCTTCTTTGTTTTCTTAGTAGATCTCGATGCCTCTTTTTTTATCTCTTCATAAAGCTGCTTTAGCCCTTCTTTTTCCTCTTCCTTTGCATCCCTCCATCTGGTTCTGAGGTTTTTCTTCTCTTCTCGAATCTTTGCGATCCATCTTTCTCTCCTCGATGGTCTGCTCTTTGCCGTTGATTCTACCTTCCTTGTTGTTTCCAGTCCAAATCTTTTCTCTCTTTCCTGGTAGATTGTATTAGCCAAGTTTTCGAGCTTTTGTTCATTGTTGCCTTTGAATTTGGTGGTCATTCTTGCTACCTCGTTGTCAAATTTTTTATAACTCACTGCGTCATTTGCTTTCGGCCACTTAATCTTTGTCCTCTTCATGCCTATCACTCTTTTAGACTGTTCCAATTCAACTGTGGAATGAACCTTGCTATGGTTACTTTCCACGAGGCTCTGGCCACACGTCTTATGGTTTACACACTGCCAAAACAATTGAACTGGGTGAAGACATATTGTCTTATATTCAGATGTAATAGACATTCTGACTGATTAATCAAAACAAGGTCAAAACATGCATAAACAAACACATGTGTACTAAATAACCTTGCACTGCTTTATTGGTGCTACAACATATGCACATCTAGCATTACCACCACTATACTGGTATTACAGGCTCTAAGAGTTACTCAACAAATTCGTTGACACCCAACCCTTGGCTGGAAATTCACACAACCCAGCCCGAAAGTTGTAAATGCTTTTGAAAAACTGAAAGCTTCAGGATAAAATGAAAGCATAGTGTTATATGGACCAGGTGGTAGTCTTAAACTGGTTGACAAGCCTGTGGCTCAAGAACAGTGACAGTTTCCATCACAAAATTACAAACTGAACCTAATATCAAGTTGATGAATTGAAGACATACAGAGATCATAGAGGGTAGGGTTTTTTTGGTGGGGCCTTTATTATACTTAGCTGGACAGGTCATCTCAAGTGCAACAAATTGCCGATCATCTTGGTCTTTTGTCATCTCCTTTGTGAGGCTCAATATCTGAAGATCATATCGCACCACTCTGTTCTGTTCTCCTCTTCCACAGGTTCCTTCAACATTTAAAGATCAGCATTTCTTTATGCAGTTGTCTTCATCCATATGCATCACATACCCACATCAGCACAATCTTCTCTCTTGTACACTTCATCTGATGCATCTTATACCCAATTCTGCTCTCAAAATACTTTTACTTTATTATACACTGACATTGCACATCCAGTGGAGCATGCTGGCTTCATTTCTTTTAAGCCTTCACATTCACAGCCCATATTTCACACTCATGTAATATAGCTGTTTGTACACAGGCATCATACAATGTATTTTTCAATTTGTGGGAGGGGCCAAGTGGTGGGTACAGTTCTGCTAATCCGCTAATGGCTAATTAGTGAAGCTAACTTTTCATTTAGCAGATTAGCGTTTTTGCTAACTTTGGAAACCATTAGCGGACCAAATAGCTTCTGCTAAATTTAGCTCCACTAACTTTAAGTCCACTAACAAAATTCATACATTTGTTCCTATCTGTTGTGGCCGTGTCTTGAAGAGTCTGTCAAGCATGCTCTTGGCTGACTACATGTAGACATGACAAGACACAACAGCAGCTAACTCAGCAGTTATGTGTAATTCTGCACTTTTGAGTTGTGTTTACTTACAATGTTGTCACATTACAGATAGTTTTACAGTATCAGCAACAGCAGTGTACGTTATCAGATTAGCAAGTTATCGCTTATTGTTATGGAAGGTGAAGACGTTTTTTTTTCAACCTGAGGATGAAGGGCTTGTTGAGGAGTCTGTACTTCATATTTTCTTAATTTAATTATTTATTTATTAAATAATTATTTTCTTAATTAATGTACTAAAATGTATAATAGCTAATATATATATTCCACTCATGATCATGTCTGCATAGCCAAAACAGCAGTCTTTAATGAAATAACGAATAAACAAACCTTAAGTTCTGAACTTATCATATTCCAACCATCACTCATCTTGGTTTGTCATCCCCTCACCCCAATGCATAGTATTACTATTTTAAAAAGTTTAATAACAAGACTTTAAATTATAAGCAATATTTCCATGAATTTAGAACAGCCTAATGACAAATGTTAAACTGCAATGTGTGTACTTTCTATAAACAAAATATGGTTATAAGATACTGCAATCAAATGTTCTGCCTCCTTACCAGCAAAAATTGTACAAACCATGTGCTCACAAAACCCATTGCAGCTTGCATGGAGATGTGGAGGAGAGACTAGTTTTGTTTTTGTTTGTTTTGTTTTTTTTGTAGTAGGCCTTGATCATACTCTGCATCAGTTTATAAATAGTCACAGTAAATTATTTCCTCGTTGGTTTTAAATTGCTGTTAGCCACCTTGATTATTTTATAATTTTCACATTGCCATTTTGTGAAATCAGTCACCAATTCCAGTGGCATTCTCCATAATATTGACTGGGTGAGTTAGTCTCTACCAGCTGTGATAGAGTGAGCATTACTGATGAGTATTAATTTCTTATATGAAATTAGCATGCTAATCTAATGCATCTCGCTTACAGTCAATACAAAGAGACCATGTGCTTTTATGGCTAAGGAGCCTACAACTCCTATTTCTAGCAATGCTGGTGCTCACTGCACTCTTGTCACTCTTAGTGACAGTGAATTATTTCCTTATTGGTTTTAAATTGCTGCTAGCCACTTTGATTATTTTACATATCTGTCTCTCTGTCTATGTTTGTCTCTTTCTCTCTGTATAATTTAAAGGACTGTTGGTTGGCCCACAACAGGTCCTACCTGGGGATGACAGCATACTGGCTGGACCCCAAGACCTGCATGAGACAACATGCCGTCCTGGCCTGCTCTCGGCTCAGAGGACATCACACCTTTGATGTTTTCACCCAGGCTATGGTGAACACCCATTACAAGTTCCATCTGCAAGACAAGCAGACCAGGATCATGATGGACAATGGTAAAAGCCCTTAAGGCATTTATGCAGTTTGGTACAGAAGTTGAACTCTTGTCAGACATTCCTAAGGCTGCAGCTGATCCTGACATGGAGGGCATCAAGGATGTGAACCTGGACGTGGATCCCTGGCTGGAGATGTGGACGAAGTTGAGTACATCTCTGTTGATGCCATCCTTGACAAGTCCAGTAACCTGAGTCTAAAACCTGCCAGTGCAGATGAAGTGTGCAGCTCATACCTCAACTTGGTAGCCAGTGTGGATGCCGACAAGGCTCTTGACAGTGCTTTGTTCAAGTTGACCTACAGGAAGGCCATGTCCAAGGCACAGTGGCAACAGATAACATTCTAGACATGCTGAAGAGGAGGCTGGTGGTCCTCAACAGTACCAGATTGAACTCTATCTATGACTCTGTTGTTGTCCTCAACAAACTGCTGGAGAAGAATAGGGGAGCTGTCCACAGGTTGATGACACAACTGAAGCTGCAGACTTCTGATGTCGGCTTCCTGACAGTATGCCCAGGTGATGTCTAATGTTGCCAAGGCCTTGGACAAAAGGAGGACCAGGCTTATCTCGGAAGCCTTCTGCTAACTGTAGCAGCTACCATTATGAAGTTGAAGGAAGCCAATTTCAAACATCTTCTGTACTTCAGTCCTCTGGTAGATGCAATACTGACAGGTATCATGAAGAGGTTTGGGTCCCTCTTAGAAAACTTGGAATGCCAGCCAACTGCTACCTTCCACTCTGAGTTTTGCCTATTCTGGCTGGAGCAGTATAAAAATAGCCAGGTTGGCAGGGTAACGAACACTATGGAGACCGTTGTAGAGACAGCCCTAATGGAAACCAATGAGGAGGGCAGCAGCACCACCAGCAATGAGAATGAAGATGATTTCTTCAGCAACATCACTCAGTTTCAGGAGAGCAGAAGCCACAGGTCACTGAAATCCAAGGAGCAGAACTTGATGAAGACTTGCTGGAGGCCATCTCAAAGGAAGTCCTGACTGAAGTCGCCTTTTTGGGTGAGCAGGTCTTGATTTACCTGTTCACCAAGTATAACACCACCATCCCATCCAGTGCTGCAGTTGAGCACCTGTTCTCTATAGGTAAAGATATTTTGAAGGCCAAGAGAGTCACCCTGTCAGATGGTAACTTTGAGAGGCTGATGTTTATGAAAGGCAATCAGCATCATGTTGAGGCAATGGAGAAGCTCCCAGCCAGAGTAGTACACCTTGATCATCATCTGATCTTGGCATGCTATACCCTTTTGGAATGTACTATGTCTAAACTACATGAAAATTTCAGCTATCTAGGTCTGTTTTTAAGGGTTTTAGAACCAAAAAACCAAACATGAAACTAAATTCATATGATAAAAGTAAGAGGTTATCAGCATTAGCTTCCACTAATTTTGTTACCTGTTTAGTGCTTTAGTGTTTGAAAAGCTAACTTTTTTAGTTCGTGGATTAGCATTTAGTGAAGCTAACTTTTTGGTTAGCTGTGCCCACCACTAGAGAGGCCCTTTGATACTGACAAAAGTGATAGCTCTCTGAACTTTTCCCATCCAGTTCTTATTCTAGCAATTACACTTTCAGAGTATCCTCCTCTACTGCTAATTTGGTCACCTAGGTAAAGGAAATATCTACTACCTGCAAGGATCCTTTGAAGCATTTGAGGAAATCTATTTCTTAGTGCTTATTGTTCCTGCACATCTGCCACACACAAAGACTACTTTCTTCTTAATCTTCCTGTGATTCCATTGCACTTCTTTTGTCTCTAGCTTGCATTGAGTAACTGTATGGAATTCCTATTCATAACTTTTTCACATATCGAGCAGGGCCATCTCGCTGAAGTTGTCTGCTTTAATGCTTGCTAATAGTAGGTCTTTGCTAAATTAACTGTCAGGATTTTGATTCCAGTAATTGCCTCTACTTCCAAAATTTCTTCTCTAATTCTAGCAGAGATTCAATTACGAGAACAAAGTCATCAGCATAGAGGAGCTCCCATGAGCCAAGTTTTAAATGCCTGTTATGGCCTGGAGGACCAGACCATAACAGGCCATATTCAAGAGGGGGCAGAGAACTGACTCTTGGTAAACTCTCCTGCATACTAAATTTGTTACTATACTCATTGTTGACTTTCACCTTACTAACAGCATCCTTGTACATAGTTTCCACAGCTCTCACTGACCACTCCTCTATTCATAGCTTCTGTATTGACCACTAGATGATTCCTAGCTTCTGAATCGACCACTAGATGATAGAGTGAGGGACTCTGTCAAAGGCTTCCTCTATGTCAAAAAATGCCAAGTACAGCAGTTTATTTTTAGCTAAATGCTTCCCCTGCAATTGTCCTGCTAGGAAGCATGCATGCATGCATATATGTATGTGTGCAGATTTATATATTTTGTTTCATGTATGTATTCTCATGCATATAGTTGCATATCTAGACATGCTTATATATATTTAAATGATAAATTTCTGGAAAGTTTTACAGATTTTTACAGTTCCAGTGATGGATTAGATCTGTAATCTTCATATTAGCTTTCTCCTTTCTAGTTTTGAGAAGCCTAATTTCTCAAGATTGGTATCTATATATCTATCTATCTATGTGTGTATGTATCTGTGTGTGTGTGTGTGTGTGTGTGGTGTGTGTGTGTGTAGGAATATATATATAGAGATAATATTGAATATTAAAAAAGAGGTATACTAGAATTAAATTGAAGACAATGTATGATTAAATAAAATGACTCAAAATTGAAAGCAAGGTAAACAAATTTGAGCTTATCTGGACTTTGCTTTTCATAAAACAGAAGGGAATATGGTTGGTAATAGGCAAGAGTATAGTAAATGAGAAATAAAGCAAATATGCTGATGTATTATATAGAGGATGATAATAGGAAGTTGTAGATATGCAGCTTTCATCATCGCCAAGGAGTGAATCACGTGTCAAATAATATTCATGAGACAAAACATACGAATGTATATGAGAAAGACAAGGTAGAAAGATTCATCAAGCAAAAGTAGAATGAGGTTGCAAGTAATAAATCTGGGCCTTTGAATTACCCATAACTTCAGTTTCTGCTGCCCCAATTTTACACAGAGCTTGAATCACTCTGAAGCAATAGAGGGTACAATGCAGAGCAATCAATAAGTGAACTACATGGTTAAAAAGCAAACTTTTTAACAGTTTATCATTAGTAGGCAAGTAAAATATGAAGGATTCTTATACCATCATGTTACTTATAAAAATTCAGAAAACATTCTTCCAACTATGTTATCAAATGTATGAGATAAGAGATGTGACTAATATTGTATTTACAATTGTAAGATGCTGAAGATTTACCTGCTATCACATTGCTAATTATAAGTGGTATAATCATGGCAGTTAGGGTTCGGAGAAAGATCTCCCCAGGCATTCCTGTAAAGAGACAAAGAGAGTGAGAGATAAAAAAAAAAGAGATTATGATATTTAATTTTAATACAAACACACACACATATATATACATACACACAAACATACATATATATATATACATACACACACACACATATATATATAACATATATATACATACACACACACACAATTATACTACACCAAACATACATAGATATATACATACACACATCACACATATATAAACATATATTACATACACACACACACACACACACATATATATATAACATATATATACATACACACACACACACACAACACATATATATATATATATATATATATATATATTATCATCATCATCATCATTTAGCATCCGCTTTCCATACTAGCATGGGTTGGACGGTTCAACTGGAGTCTGTGAAGCCAGAAGGTTGCATCAGGCCCAGTCTGATCTGGCAGAGTTTCTACGGCTGGATGCCCTTCCTAACGCCAACCACTCCATGAGTGTAGTGGGTGCTTTTTACGTGCCACCCGCACAGGTGCCAGACGGAGCTGGCAAACAGCCACGGACGGATATAAAATTCTTTAATAAAACAATCATGATAAACGAAACCCATATATACAATAATGATAAAACCTCCCTTTACCATACACAATATATACCTATATAGCATCCCCTAATCTATACATTCACATACAAATACACACACGTATAACACACACCCACAACATATACATATACCCACTCACACATATACATACGTACAAATCGATATATACACCAATATTTCACACCC
>NW_021836844.1:17500-36753 GCF_006345805.1 Octopus sinensis | reverse complement strand
ACCCTCCCCTTCAAATACAGGCCTTGTGGCTATATTAGAAAGGATATTATATACCTCTGCTTCAGAGATTTGACAAACATGTTTTCAAAACTCGAAATAAGAACTGAAGCAACACCGACAGTAATAAACAGAATTTAAGGTATGGTTTATATCTGTGCTTGTTTCCGGAATGAGAACCCAAGTTCAAAATTTCCCCAAGACACCTGATGAAGGCTGGAAGGTATATCAGTCGAAATGTTGTGTTAACAATGAAGAAGATGAGGATAAATATCCGTCAAATGTAAACAATGTACATAATTCCTCATCTCTTAAAAATAGAAATCTACTTACAATTGAAGATGGACACAAACAGGCGACGACCCTTCGATCTGGTGATCCCGTCGTCGGCTAGAAAATGGTTGGTGTTCGCTCCCGTTCTGGATTTTTGAAGCAGAAAAGGGCATTAATATATCAGGAGACTATCAAACGGTTACTTCTAGATATTAATTTGCAGCAGACAAGGACACGAGTTAGATGTTCATGGTTTTATGGTTACATCGTTAATCATAAGTCCGGGGTTCGATTGCTGCATCGGGTGACACGTTGACTCCTCTGAGTAATGTACATGATTTCACGTTCCTACCCGATACTTAGATGAAAATGAATACCAACGGTAACAGAGCCGATTCCTTAATATCTGGTTGTTTAGAGAGACAGGTAAACCATAATTCGAGTTGTAGAAACTACTTGGTCATGCTTGTTAGCGAGTGACGGCTTAGCGCGGGAATGGATAAATAAGATTATACATGAATAAATGAATGAGATAATCTGGGGTGCAGATACTACACGGCAAAATATACATAGGTACTTTCGTTATATCTTATTGAATAGATAATTGCAGGTGTGAAGTTTACATCTCTGCAAACATGTAAATTGTCATCATTGAAGTCAGTTAAAGGCGAACGCATTCACTGGAGCGAGACCGGTTGAGGCTGAAGCGGGATTGAAAAGCAACTGCTATGAAGAGAAAGTGTGGGGAAGGGAGAAAAGAGAGAGAAAAATAAGAGAGATTAAGAGAGAGAGAAGGAGAGTGGGGAGCGTGACCACGAATTCTAGTAATATTCAGGTTACTAGAATAAAAAATTTAGAAACAGACAGAAGACAGAGAGAGGGGGGCAGAGAGAGAGAGAGAGAGAGAGAGAGAGAGAGAGAGAGAGAGAGAGAGACTACCTAGTGACAAAGAGAGAGAAAATATATTTTTTAAAGGAAATAGATTTTTTACTTGCTTTTATATGAAAATTCTTTCAAATTGCTCAAAAATATTTCCACTGAAACGGTATCACCAGAGCAAAGGGGACGAGCTGGCAGAAACGTTAGCACGCCGGGCGAAATGCTTAGCGGTATTTCATCTGCCGTTACGTTCTGAGTTCAAATTACACCGAGGTCGACTTTGCCTTTCATCCATTCGGGATCGATTAAATAAGTACCAGTAACGTACTGGGGTCGATTTAATCGTCTTAATCCGTTTGTCTGTCCCTGTTTGTCCTCTCTGTGTTTAGCCACTTTATGGTAGTAAAGAAATAGCTATTTCGTCTGTTGTTACGTTGTGAGTTAAATTCCGCCGAGGTCGACTATGACTGCCTTTCATCCTTTGGGGTCGATTAAATAAGTACCAGTACGCACTGGGTCGATATCTATAATAGACTTAATCCGTTTATCTGTCCTTGTTTGTCCCCTCTGTGTTTAGCGCCTTGTGGGTAGTAAAGAAACAGGTATCAGTACAGATTCAATTCCTGAAGTTATTTCAGGCGATTGTAGATGTGTCCGGGGTAACCTATATAGACACACACAGTGTAAACAACCATAGGTCATATCTATAAACGAATAACAGCCTATCTTAGACATTTTACTACTCTGCCACATTATATTTCAAAGGTGTTGATTTATAAAATCTACAGCGTGAATAAAACAGACAGTTGAATTTTAAAAAACATAAAAATTCTACCGAAAATATCGATTGTCTCAGACATTCGCACGCAATCATATTTGCAATCAGCAGTTACTGCAATATGTTGTTAAGTTCTCACCTTGCAATGCGGTATAACTTTGTGGCCAATACAATATAAAATTCCATCGATAAAGCGTATTATCCTGGGACAAATATTATAAACAATATTTCTGACATTCGGTTCGTTCACACAAAGAATAGCAACAAACCATTCCTAGCAAAATCTAACATCGAATGCAACCGTAACATAGAATTATGTTGGAAAATAATAGATGTAAAACGCCAAAGGGGGTGTTCGGTGCATGGAAAACAATTAGTAACAAGGTTACTAACGTACTGCACCTAGTGAAGCTTGGTATATTAGTTAATTACAATTACATTATAGGCGCAGGAGTGGCTATGTAGTAAGTAACTTGCTTACGAACCACACGGCTCCGGGTTCATTCCTACCGCGTGTTACTTTGGCCAAGTGTCTTCTACTATAGCCTCGGGTGAGTGGATTCGGTAGACGGAAACTGAAAGACGCTCGTCTTATACATGTATACTCTTTTACTGTTTTACATGTTTCAGTCATTTGACTGTGGCCATGCTGGAGCATCGCCTTTAATCGAGCAACTCGACCCTGGGACTTATTCTTTTGTAAGCCCAGTACTTATTCTATCGGTCTCTTTTGCCGAACCGCCAAGTAACAGGGACATAAACACACCAGCATCGATTGTCAAGCTATGCTAGGGGGACAAACACAGACACACAAGCATATATATATACATATATACGACGGGCTTCTTTCAGTTTCCGTCTACCAAATCCACTCACAAGGCTTTGGTCGGCCCGAGGCTATAGTAGAAGATACTTGCCCAAGGTGGCACGCAGTGGGACTGAACCCGGAACCATGTGGTTGGTAAACAAGCTACTTACCACACAGCCACTCCTGTATATATATATATGTTTGTATGTATGTATGTATGTATGTATGTATGTATGTGTGTGTGTGTATGCTTTTGTGTCTGTGTTTGTCCCCCAAACATTGCTTGACAACTGATGGTTGTGTGTTTGTGTCCCCGTAACTTAGCGGTTCGGCAAAATAGACTGATAGAATAAGCACTAGGCTTCCAAAGAATAAGTCCCTGGGGGGGTTGATTTGCTCGACTAAAGGCGGTGCTCTAGCATGGCCGCAGTCAAATGACTGAAACAAGTAAAAGATAGTTCTCTCACATGGTACCCCCGGAAGCCTTATAGACCGAATTTTTAACAGTTGTGTCACTTAAAAAAAACCCCAAAAAACTAATAATAAAAATGAAGAAGATATCAAATCAAGAAAAATAAGTCGTGTGTGATGTCATTCGAAATTCTTATCTTCATGGATCGACCAAATATTTTGACTGCGATCAACAGATTACTAAGAATTTATCTCAATCAAAAACGGCAGGTGTGTGTGTGTGAAACACTGTTCAAAGAACTCTTCTTCCTCTCATAATCGCTCTCATAAAAGATAACCACCAATTTTTATTATTCAAATGAAAGTCGCATTTATGTTTAATTTTCGGAGATACACCTGCAAGGCAAGTGGTTTGATCTGACACTGTTGAAACTAAAACAATTACAGCAAAGAAAACACCGCATTATCAAATCAAAAACACACAAAGGCTGTTAACTTCACTTAAAAATTTTATTATCTGACGTCATAACTCTCGCCGTTCCACCTCCGCCTGGTCTCAGACTCGATTTCACAGCATTTATATCTAATATGTTTTATCAAAACGATTTAGTTTCATCTCTGACTTCAAATGAATACTGTGCCTTCTGTTTACAGTAAACTCTACTTATTCTTTGATGAGGTTGACAGTATACAACATTACCCATGCAACAAAACTGTTTTCATTTAATTCATTGGATCTTTTCGGTTTGAACGGCAGTTTTTTTCTAGCGGTGTCACATGAAATTGTCACCCATAATTATGACCCTAGTATCGATCTATTGCCTTTCAATCTGTTTTAGAGTTAGGGTTAGTTAGGGATAGGGTTAGGGTTAGGGTTAGGGTTAGGGTTAGGGGGAAGGGTATATTTTTTTCTTCACAAATGTAAATAAACCCAATCTGTTTCTTAAACGAGGCACATACGGCTTAGAATGCTTTTTTACCTCAATAGACGGTCATTGATTGGTTAAAATTGCCGAAATGCAAGAAATTAAAGACGAAATACCTTACAAACTATAGAATTTTCTCAATAAAGCCAAGAGAAAAAGATGTTTTATAAACACATTCTACCAGTATACGAAGTTTAAAATTTTTTTAGTTACCTAGAAATTATGTTAAAAACTGCGGTTCAAACCGAAAAGATTCAATTCATTTACCAAATCGAATTCTATTCTTCCCTCCTTTACTTCCTTCTCTCCCCATCATCATCATCATTGTTCAACCGTGATCGAGACAATGGAATTTACTATGTTACACCAGACCTCACGGTCAATCATAGCATTACGGAGGTCTTGTTGCTGTTTGCCTGTATCCCTGGAGATTACATCAGGGTAGGAGAGTGTGCGCCCTCTGGTATCGTGAGCAGATGGCTTCCAGAGGAGAAGAGTAGAAATTACCTCGTTTTCAGCTCTACAACAATGTCCAGCAAACTGGACTCTTCTACCTTTCACAAGAGATGACTCAGGTGGTAGTTTCCCATATATTTGTACTTTGGTTGGATGATGCTTCCACGAGAAATTTTGAGCTTTCATAAGGAGGCGAGTGTAAGTTCCATCCAATCGCCTCTCAAGCTTCTTTGATAACGTCCAGGTTTCTGAGCCATATAGTAGAATTCTCTCCCCACTCATCTTTTACAATTAAAACGGATTCTGATCCATCGAATACGTAATTATTTCATCCCAATATACTCGTTTCTTTTCTCGTTCCCTATATTGCAATAACAAATTGTTAGTACTCCACATTTCCCCTTTACAATGAAATTCATTTCTTACCTAAGCTACTGTTATTTATCATTGATCTCTATTTACGTTGAAGCGAGCTTTGGTTTGCATCCTTCCAGGATTGATCAAATACTTGTCAGATACCTAACCTGATGTACGTGACTTACAATACCACTGAAGAAACTGCTGGCCTTGTGCAAAATTTGAAACCATTATTATTGATATTCACCGGCTATAATATCAATAAATTGTCAAACACACAGACATGGTTATAAAATACATTCTAATCGCAACCATTTTTTCATTCTTAACAATTTACCTTTCACAAATATTCAATTTTGGTACTCGTCCCCATTTTCCAGTGATGCTGAATCACTTAGGTAGTTAGGAGAGCAGTTCGGAGGCAGACAACAAGATCAGGAAGGCACAAGTATGGACAACCTGTCACAATCTCAAGAAGGTCTACAACACCAAATTGCCAAAGCAAATCAAAGTCAAGCCATTCATTGCAACTGCCGAATCAGTGATAATAAATGGTAGTGAAACAGAGACACTGACAAAGAAATTATCAAACGGGCTAAATTTTGTTTCTTCCTTCTCGAGCCACGCCTTGCTCATAAGGGCCGGTTTTCTAGTTTACTTGGCGTATAGGTTCCCCATCTGGACGGGACACCGTTCCGTCGCAGGTGAGCTGCAAGATGCAGGAAGAAAGACTGAGAGAAAGTTGTGGCCAAAGAGTCAGCAGAAGTTCGCCATTACCTTCAGCCGGAGCCGCATGGAGCTTAGGTGTTACGTTCATGAACACACACATCGCCCGATCTGACATTCGAACCCGCGATTCCTCGACCGCGAGTCCGCTGCTCTAACCACTAGACCATGTGCTTCCTCTAAACGGGCTAAATGGATAGTACACAAGGTACCTACGAATGGCCCTAAATGTGAAATGACAGCAACATATAACAAATGAAAGCCTTTATGGAGTCCTAACAAAAAGGTAGGGAGATGAAGCAGTGACCACTACTATTATCTGGTCACAGCATATCTCACTCTAAACTGGATGCATTCAGATTAATCTTGTGTAACTCACTTCATGGTGATATAAGAAGAGTGAAAGGCCGTCAAAATTACATCGACACTGGCCTGGAATGTATCCTGAAGCACGAGGCAGTGATGACGGAACGAGAAGTGTGGCAGGTAGACTTACTTGCTGCGGCCCACTTTGGAGCCTGGATCTAATAATAATAATAGTAATTAATCTCTCTCTCTCTATCTCTATCTATCTATCTATCTATCTATCTATCTATCTATCTATCTATCTATCTATCTATCTATCTATCTATCTATCTATCTATCTATCTACCTATCTCTCTCTCTCCCTCTGTATACAAATATATATATATATAAAGGAACAAATATTCAATAGAGGGCAATAAAACATTCAGACAGATAGACGATACGAAGGCGGACAGGGGAGACAACAATAAGAAGGAAAATGCAAAAAAAAAAAGACGGGTCATACATGGCCTTGTTTTCTCAGTCAAGTACACCAGAATTCCTTACTGTTTCGGGCAGTTACACTTGAGACAGTTCGATCTGGTTGCCACACAAAACGTCTAAGCTAAGAGCATTAGACTTTTTGTAAGAAAGCTAGCATATATATATATATATAGATATATATATATATGCAGGTATACTCTAGGTGTCCTCTTCTATTTGAGTTTCCTACATGTAGTCAAGTTTTCTCTTAAATTTTAATAATACAAAATTCGAATGGGCCTTGCGTTACTTTCTTCACCTAATTATACATATCATTCATTTCTTTCATCATATCTTTCCTCTTTCATATCTGATTACAGTAACATCGGCTTCGTATTTATTTTAACGTTGTTTTTTGTTCAATGTATATTAAGGTACGGTGAGTGTATTATCGTAATGCAGAGGATGTCTCGTTTGTATTGGCGAGGAAAATGATGGATGGAAAAAACTGAGCTCAGCGCCTGGTTTTACAGGTATTTTAAAATCAATAACAGCGGTGGTGGTCCATATATTATTTTATATAGAAGAAACAGATAGTTGTGGCTGTGGTAATGGTGGAGGAGCAAGATCAGAGATCATAAGTACGTGTGTGTGTGTTTATGTACGTGAGAATGCGTACTTGACTTTGTCTGCGTGTAGATATGAGCGATAGTTGTGTCGTAAGATAAGGACAAATCAAGAAGGTACAGGGTTAGCAGAGTTTGTGTGTGTACGGGTGTCTAAGTGCCTATATATATGTATGTATATATATATATTATATATATATATATATATACACATAGACAGAGAGAGTGGGAAGAGGAATATAGAGGGGTAGGGGTAGTTAAAGAGGTAAATGATGTATGTGCGTTTGCAATATATGCATTTAGATATGTATACATGCGTGCATATATACGAGTACACACACACACAAACATCTCAGATATATGCACACTAATATAATATATATATATATATATATATATATATATATATATATATATATATATATGTATATATATTCAAATATATGTACATTTATTTATATACCCATTTATCAACATACTAATCTATTTATCTCTACGTACACACAAACTCAACAAACACACTTGCGCATACACTCTCACACAGCCACGTGCATACACACACATATATATATTTAAACACGCAAACGCATCGATACGAGTTTACGAAAGTAGTATTAGCCTGACGTCATTGTGTTTTCACTTCCGCCATGTTAATCTGCTGAACACAAAGAGCCTTTATTGTTTGATGTAGTGTACATTGTAGCTGACATCAGATTCCATATTGCATAACACACATACGGAACCTCAGTTAGCTTCTACCGAAAATCTATAAATCCCGTGATATTTGTTTAAAACGTACTCGCATAGAGAGATAATAATGGTAAAATGATTGGTGCCATGACGAATAGAATATATATTGCACCAGCAGCAACAGCAGCACTAGCAGCAGCAGTTGTTTCGAAATGAAACAAAACACAAAGAACTAAATAATATCCTGACAAAACATCAAGACAGGAACCCGAATAAGCAAATAGAAATATTTTTCTTATATGCATGCATACTAAATTGAAACAGAATATATGTATATGTATCGCACACATATATCTATCTATCTATCTATCTATCTACTATCTATCTATCTATCTATCTATCTATCTATCTTCTATCTATCTATCTATCTACTATCTCTCTATCTCTCTATCTACCTATATATATATGTATATATATATATACATATATACATACATAATACATACATACATACATACCACATACATATGCATATATATATATATATATATATATATATATATTATATATATATATATGTATGTGTGTATATCTGTATGAATGTGTGTATAGATGTGTTTTTGTGTGTATATATATTTCTGCATGTATATATAATATATATATATATGTATATATATATATATAATATATATATATATATATATGTATATGTATATACTTAAAAACATAAGAGTCATGTATATTAGCACACTAATATTAAATATACTTGTCTTGTAATTCTTTTTGGCTCATTTCTTTCCCCTCTCTCTCCTTCTATCTATCTGTCTATCTATCTATCTATCTATCTATCTATCTATCTATCTATCTATCTATCTATCTATCTATCTATCAACGCGCTGAGACTGCGACGTCTCTGGCTCTATGTAGACGACGGTGAACAGGTGTGGTCGCCGTTTGTGAGGCACGCTTTCCCGCAGCTCGTCTCCATGACCGAACTGCAGTCGTGGATCAAAAAGAGGCCGAAGAAGAGCGAATGGCACCGCGAGTGTCGCGTTGCTCTCAAGCAACTCTGCCGTTCTGGGTGGACCTTGAGTGACTTCAACACAACCAAAGCATTCTATAGGGGTTTAGTGGAGTGGAGGTACGACGACGAGCTCGGGGCGAACCTGGACGTCGACGAGGAGTACCTGACCCGCCTGTTCGGGACGACTTTCGGGCCAGGGCCTATGGCCAACTTCCAGAGATCCCTGGCCTGGCAGTGCTACCGAGAAGCGCTACCCGTTCGGGATAAGCTCTACAGACACGGCTCGAGAAACACGGGGCCGACCTGCCCGAGATGCGGTCAGAGCGACGAAACCGTTCTGCACGCACTCGTGCAGAGTCCAACAATTTCCGACCTGTGGGCTTGTGTCGAACAACTGCTGTCACGTATGGGACGAGTCGGTTTATCAGCTGAGTCTATCGTTAATATTGTCACGCCTCCCTCCTTCAAACGGGAAGGAAAAGCTATTTTCATCATCCTTGTGGCTATGGCGAAAGAATGTATCTGGTGGACGCGTCTGAAAGGATTGGAGACAAACACTTTCCTCTCTGGTCAATCTCTCATCAACTTCTTCAAGTACCACTTGAAAAGGAAAGTGAGAGTAGAGAGGCAAGTTTTGTCTAGCGAATGTTTTAAAAAAAGATGGGTGAATGTAGCAAGAATGACACGTATGAATGACGAAGCCACCTTGAGCATGATCCTATGAACCAGAAATTGAAAAACAAGAGTGCTTATTTGCAAAAAAAAAAAAAAGAAATATAACATGTGACTCCATTGACCGAGGTTACCGTGGTCTTTTCCGTATGCTTTTCTTTCCACGGTAAACCTCACCTGTCCTCCCCTTTACACTTCATATTGACATTTCTGTGATAACGATCCCTATTGATCAATTTTTTTTTCCTCTCCCCCTTTTTTTAACCCCCCTTTTTGTCCTCTTTCTCCTTTTACGATCCCTTTGATCGAAACTCCCCCTTCCTTTTTTTTTTTTAAACTTCAAAAGAAAAGCTCTACTTGTAATTTGTTCTATCTGTGTGCAGCCCTGTGTGGCTAATAAAGAAACATATCTATCTATCTATCTATCTATCTATCTATCTATCTATCTATCTATCTATCTATCTATCTATCTGTATATCTGTCTATCTTCTATCTATCTATCTATCTATCTATCTATCTATCTATTATCTATCTATCTATCTATCTATCTTATCTATCTATCTGTATATCTGTCTATCTATCTATCTATCTATCTATCTATCTATCTATCTGTCTATCTATCTATCTATCTATCTATCTATCTATCTATCTATCTCTATCACAATGGACGGACGCTAGTCATATCGGCTCCAAGTAAGTTGGCACTTTTACATGTTTAAAACTCCTTGTTGTCAAATATTTTTTTTAATCGTTGTGCAAATTCATTCACTAAAAAACCTGAGAATTATTCACGTAGAATTCCGCCCCTGTATGGGCGAAATTACAAAAAACTTTCAAAACTTTCGTGGGTTTTTTAGCCATTTTCATTTGAAAATGGCAACTAGAAACCACGTGGCTAGCCCGCCAGTCATGCAGAACGGTAGCAAAACACTATTGCTACCACTAGCTGCTAAACATCGCAGCGTGAACACCGCTGTCACCACCATCACCACCACCAACAACAACAACAACAAATCTAACGTCGCATTCACCATCGCCGCGACCAAAGACATTAACTTAGATTTCCCCACTCCCCACACCACTTGTTGATGATAAAGGGACAGAGAAAGGGATTTCAAAAATGAATACAAACGAAAACATGAATGCCAGCACCACCACCATCACCACCAACAAAACAACCAACGAAATTGGCACAAAGCCGCCTACCAAAGACAACACCGCCAACACCAACACCACTACTACGACGTCAAATGCTACATCCAAGCCTTCTGCTGCTAATACCGCCAACACCAACACCACTACCATGACTTCAATTAACACTGCCACAATTAACACTTCTACTGCCAAATTCAGAACGAATTTTGCGGACGTAACAAAACAAAAAAGAACAATTGTAACATTCACCACACAAGAGATAAACCGCACAAAGGCACTCTTCTCCAAAGAAGGAGACAAATTGCACCTTCATATTCCACAACACATCGTGGAAAACACGCAAAAAAAAACAATAATTATAAAGTAATAAACAAAAAAACAAGAAGAACAGAAAATGCACCGCAGGAAAAAATCGATAAATGCCTTCGTCCTGTATGGGACTCCAAGGAATATATCAGTTTGGGGAAACAAATTTGGTACAGTCCAAGTACGTTTCCTCAACGAAAGTTTAGCAAAACGTTTTTCCACATTGGAGCTACATTCGGACGACTTGGTAATGATACCAGTCTATTTAAACAAAAGGGTCACGAAAGTCCAAATAAAAAACATACCATTTGATGTCGAAACACAATGGGTGGTCTCTGCCATCTGCTTTGAAATGTCAGAGACAATGTCAGAGACAAACATCCTGGAAATCGCGGTTCTAGGAGAGAAAGACTATGTGGGCAAATCAATCGAATTCCTGCTTCAATGGATGAAGCAGCAAGAGAGAAGATACCCACCGCTATAGAACTGCCAGGAGGCTACAAACTCTATATAGTGGTAGAGGGCAGGCGACCACGCTGCTATTTGTGTGGAAGCGAAACACACTTGAAAACGACGTGCCCAACCACTGCACACCAAGAGCAACAACAACAACCACTACCACAACCAAAGCACTCCGGAAAAAAAGCTCTACTACCCACACCACCATCAACACAGAGACGACAAGAGAGAAGCAACCAAGCTAATCCGTCATCAACCAAAAACCACTCGACACCTGGAAAAATACCAACACTACCATCAACAGCAAACCCCAAAGGAACAGAAAAACAAAGAAAACACACACAAACTGATCCCCCATCCCTTATACCGCACTCACACACAACACTCAACAACCAACAACAACGAAAACAACAACACAACCACTTACACAGACACATAGAAGCCCACAACATACCCCTACCCCCTTCTGATCCTCAGAAATTTCGTCGGAAGACGAAACCAGTGAGAATGGCAAATAGCTACAAAAAGAAGGAAAATAAAGAGCAGAAACACAACCAAACCAAATGCAAACACGAACAAAGCAGGGGAAATACATCCCCCGAAGACATTTCAAAACCCAACGCAAACAACAGCCACACAACACCACACAAAAACATATACAGCAAACATGCTCACAGCATAGACACCAAAAACACAATTTGATGGAATACATCCAATCAAACAAAAAACATAAAGAAGATGACATAAAAACAAAAACAACCACCCATACACAACACCACCAGACCACATCAAAATAATACACATCTCCAAAAGTCTGCACCACACACTCAAAGGCATTTTCCCCAGTGCGGTTGGTAAATGCCAAAAATATCTCACAAAGAAACTGTACTGGGATCTTCTCGAGGACAAACCAACGGAGGAGAAAGCAAAAACTTTCGAGCAGTAAGTAACCCTCTGTATTCTAATTCATTAGAACTATGATCAAGATTGGTGTGTAAATGCGCGTGGCTTGGGGTCCCCTTGGAAACAAGGGTACCTCTTAAATGACATAAAGTCACATAAGTTAGAAATCATAGCCATAAGCGAGACCAGACTCCACAATCCGCGGGCCCTAAAGACCATGTTTGGCGGACAGTTCAACATTTATTTTTCCCCCTGTCTGCCGAGAATGGGCGGTAGTGGCACCGCGGTACTTTTTCACAAGAGTCTGGATCTCAATGTAAGGACAATATTCGTAGACCCGGAGGGTAGACTGGTCGTCCTGGATGTCGACGGCAGCAATGGGTGCGCTTTTCGGCTCGTATCAGTTTACGCACCGCCCTTAACAGGTCGGGCGGATTTCTTTCAACGTCTAGAAGTTTTCTTGGGAACGTCTCGTCCTTTACTCTTAGTGGGGGATTGGAATGCTACCTTGGACACGCATGTAGACTACGTGGGTAGAGATAGGAATAGACGGGGATGCAAATGCCTCAGAGACCTGCTCAGACGCTTTCAAAATGTCTGACAGGTTTCGACTAGACCACCCGAATGCGCCAACGTGGACATGGAGCAACCGCATCGGGTCGTCGAGATCGTATCTAGATAGGATACTGTGTAGGACAGTAGATAGAGATAGCATACGATGTCCACAATTCCACATAGTCAGCTACACGGATCACAAACTTGTGACATGTACGCTAGACTTAGGTAAGACACTTAGGCAGGGTCCCGGATACTGGAAACTAAACGCGTCTTTCCCATCGAGACAAGTTTTCAGAGACCGGATTAGCACACTAGTAAAGAGGGCTTTGACGGGAGCCATCATCAACAACAAATGTGGTTTGCCCTCAAGAGAGCAGTAAAAGCAGAAGAAGCGATTAGGTACAGCAAAGCACTAGCCATAGATAGAAATAGAGTAGAGGGTGAGCTAGTTAAGAAGCTAGAAGAGGCAATTAGAAGCGGCATCGCATCCGACGTTTTGGCGGCGAGGTTGGCCCTCGACCAACACTTCAACCCCAAACACGAAGGATGTGCTGTCAGAGCTAGGATGCGTGCTCTAAGGAACGAAGGTGTTGGAGCCGCGAGAGAGGCCCGGGTGGCAGAGGCGCAACAGGGCAACAAAGCCACCATTCGGTCACTGGTAGATGAACAGGGGCGCGAATTGCTCGAGCCAAGTAAATGTGTGAGGCCTTTCAGCAGCATTTTGCCCGACTGTTCGGAACGAGTGGAGGGCAAGAACGAACGTGGGTGGACTTCAGTGCTACCTACATAGCCTACCACGACTCTCGACAAGAAAGGCAGGGTGCTGCGAAGGTGCCATCACGGCGGCGGAAGTGCGGGAAGCGATGGCAGAATGCTCGAGGGACAAATCACCGGGTTGGATGGTCTACCTACGAGCTTTACAATTGTATGCCAGACTTGTTTGGAGATCTTGGCGGCGGTGTACTGCAACTGGCAGCAAAACGGGAGCATTCCTGGTTTTGTGAGCCGAGGAGCCGTACACTGCTGAAGAAAGATCTAAACAAGGGAAATGTAATAGATAACTTTAGGCCCATCACTCTGCTTAATGCAGACTTGAAAATTTTGGCCAAGGTGCTAGCCAAGAGGTTGGCGCTTGTCATCGAGAGAAACTGGTCGACAAGGCGCAAACATGCGCCGTGCCAGGCCGGACCATCCATGACAACCTCCATCTGATGCGCTACATCATAGACAGGGTAGTTAACGAACCTGGCATGGGTGGGGCCCTGATCAACTTGGATCAATCAAAAGCCTTTGATAGGGTAGACCATCGATACTTGGAGGCAGTCCTGAGAGCGGCTGGTTCGGTCCCGTCTTCCGGCGGCTGGATAGCTGCCTTGTACAGAGGCATCCGTTCGGTAATTCGCGTAAAGGACATCTATCGAGACCTTTCGACATTGCACGTTCGGTCCGTCAGGGATGCCCCTCTCGGCGCTTCTATACGTATGACTCTTGAGCCACTACTGCGGAAGCTGGCGACTCTAAGGGGCATCCCGCGAGAATTGGGATGCGGGACGAGCGTGTCTGCATACGGGACGACGTCACCGTCATAGTGTCTAGCCACGAGCACATCGAGCTGGTCGGCGAGACACTGAAAAACTACGAAGCGGTGACAGGAGCGAAAATCAACCGGGAAAAGTCAGTGGGCTTGCGACTAGGCACCTGGAGAAGCAAGCCCATGCCGTCCACCAGCGCCTCCGTCGGGGACGCTGGACCGACGGCCCGGTTGAGTTGCTCGGGGTCTGGTTTGTCCGGACCTCCAAGTGGAGAAGAACTGGAACGAGATAACGAGTAGGGTGGTCACTCTC
Source organism: Octopus sinensis (assembly GCF_006345805.1). Lineage (NCBI taxonomy): Eukaryota > Metazoa > Mollusca > Cephalopoda > Octopoda > Octopodidae > Octopus > Octopus sinensis. The sequence goes on along the minus strand of NW_021836844.1, from coordinate 22,137 downwards.
GCCCGGCAATGGGCCGAGAGGAAACTGTCCCTAAAAGTCGAGCGGAGGTGGCGAACACGTACATCGCGTCCGTCATATACACCGCCTGACCGTCGTACCTTGTCCCGACCCTACCATCACCAAACTACAACGCATCCTCTTTCGCTTCTGTGGAAAGGATGCGTCCCGATGGTCAGGCGATCCATTTGCTGTCAACACCCGTTAAAAGGAGGGCTGGGCATGCCGTGGTTGATGATGCGCAGACACGCGCTGAGACTGCGACATCTCTGGCTCTATGTAGACGACGGTGAACAGGTGTGGTCGCCGTTTGTGAGGCACGCTTTCCCGCAGCTCGTCTCCATGACCGAACTGCAGTCGTGGATCAAAAAGAGGCCGAGGAAGGGCGAATGGCACCGCGGAGTGTCGCGTTGCTCTCAAGCAACTCTGCCGTCCTGGGTCGACCTTAAGTGACTTCAACACAACCAAAGCATTCTATAGGGCTTAGTGGAGGGGAGGTACGACGACGAGCTCGGGGCGAACCTGGACCGTCGACGAGGAGTACCTGACCGCCTGCTGTTCGGGACGACTTTCGGGCCAGGGCCCATGGACAACTTCCAGAGATCCCTGGCCTGGCAGTGCTACCGAGAAGCGCTACCCGTTCGGGATAAGCTCTACAGACACGGCTCGAGAAACACGGGCCGACCTGCCGAGATGCGGTCAGAGCGACGAAACCGTTCTGCACGCACTCGTTCAGTGTCCAACAACTTTCCGACCTGTGGGCTTATGTCGAACAACTGCTGTCACGTGTGGGACGAGTCGGTTATCAGCTGAGTCTATCGTCATATTGTCACCCTCCTTCCTTCAAACGGGAAGGAAAAGCTATTTTCATCATCCTTGTGGCTATGGCGAAAGAATGTATCTGGTGGACCGCGTCTGAAAGGATTGGAGACAAACACTTTCCTCTCTGGTCAATCTCTCATCAACTTCTTCAAGTACCACTTGAAAAAAGGAAAGTGAGAGTAGAGAGGCAAGTTTTGTCTAGCGAATGTTTTAAAAAAAGATGGGTGAATGTAGCAAGAATGGCACGTATGAATGACGAAGCCACCTTGAGCATAGTCCTATGAACCCAGAAATCGAAAACAGAGAGTTGCTTATTGCAAAAAAAAAAAAAAAAAAAGAAAAAAAGAATATAAAATGTGACTTCATTGACCGAGGTTACCGTGGTCTTTTCCGCAGGCTTTTCTTTCACGGGTAAACCTCACCTGTCCTCCCCTTTACACTTCATATTGACATTTCTGTGATAACGATCCCTATTGATCATTTTTTTCCTCTCCCCCCCCCCCTTTTTTTTTTTTTTTTTTTTTAACCCCCCTTATTTTTGTCCTCTTTCTCTCCTTTTACGATCCCTTTGATCGAAACTCCCCCTTCCTTTTTTTTTTTTTTTTTTTAATACCTTCAAAAGAAAAGCTCTACCTTGTAATTTGTTCTATCTGTGTGCAGCCCTGTGTGGCTAATAAAGAAACATATCTATCTATCTATCTATCTATCTATCTGTATATCTGTATATCTATCTATCTATCTATCTATCTATCTATCTATCTATCTATCTATCTATCTATACATGTATATCTATCTATCTATCTATCTATCTATCTATCTATCTATCTATCTATCTATCTGTCTGTCTATCTATCTATCTATCTATCTATCTATCTATACATGTATATCTATCTATCTATCTATCTATCTATCTATCTTTTTATCTATTTGTCTATTTTTCAATCTGGCTGTGTGTGTGTCTGTGCGTGTGTGTGTGTGTGTGTAGATATGTATGTGTATATACATATACATACATAGATGCACACATACATACATGTACATACATACATATGCATATATACATATACTATAGCATACGTAAATGCATAGATTTTATATTATTATAAAACTATATACACACGTACAAACACACAGACCCAGATATAGAGAGATAGAGCAAGAGAAAGAGAGAGAGAGAAAGAGAGAGAGAGAGAGAGAAAAACAGAGACAGAGAGAGAGATACATATTCATGATGAATATATCAATGTCTCTAAGATCTGTATATATTAGTTTTGCGTATGTTTATTCATATGCCAGAGGTTTTTCTGTGCATCTATACCCGTAATTCACTGAATGTGAGTACATATATATAAAAATATGTGTGTGCGTGTGTGTGTGCGTGCGTGTGTGTGTGTGTGCGTAAGTGTATGTGTATATATGGATTTGGTGTGTGTGCGTCTGTGTATAGAGTAGATACTGTTTCCCCGTCAGGAATGTAGAATTCAGACTCACATATGTTTCTATTTCCTTTCTTCTTCCATTTCTCTCTCCTTTACTCTTCCCCACTGTCTCTCTTTGTCTCTCTCTCTCTCTTTCTGTCTCTCTCTCTCTCTCTCTCTCTCTCACATACACACACACAATTTCTGTTTCCCTCTCTTCGCAAGTTCGATCTCAGCGGCCTTACCGAAATCTACGATCGAGTTTGCATGCTGTGTTTTCTGGTTGTGTTATCAATAAATGATGACCAGATCTGTCCAAAGACATCTGAGGAGACATAACGGGGCGAAAACCTTTCCATACTCAACACTATTGGTTTTCATCTTCTAAAAAATATCTAGCATTTTTGTTAAAGAAAGAAAGAATTATATAACACGGTCCTTTTTTGTGTATCTCGGGACGGTCATTCTGCCAATAAGAAACACACGCACTGATTGTATTTCACTTCTTTATTATACATATTTGATTAATTCTATAAGAAATTGATTATTCAGTCGTGTGAAATTTGCCCCACGACTTTAGGAAACTAATTCTGATCTATAAATGTTGAGGTGGCTGTCAATATACGATACAATGGGGGCCATTACATTGATTTGCGCGAGGGTTCATAATGCTGTTAAGACGTCCGCGATCGTTACCTCTGTTTCACCATACATGTTCGGATAAGGAATCTGGCAAACCAATTACAATTATGATAGAAACCTATTGTGATTTCTGTGTGCTATAAACGGAATTGCTAGGGTGCAAAATCCATTACATTAATATAGGAGCAAGCGTGGCTATGTGGTTAGGAGGTTGCGTCTCAATATCAAGGTTTCGTGTTCAGTCCCTCTACGCGAAGAGTTTTGATAGAGTTTTGATTTGGTTGATAGAAACTGAAGTTGCTTGTCTACATGTGGCGAGCTGGTAGAAACGTTAGCGGGCCGGGTGAAATACTTAACGGTATTTCGTTTGCCGCTACGTTCTGAGTTCAAATTCCGACGAGGTCGACTTTGCCTTTCATCCTTTCGGGGTCGATAAATTAAGTACCAGTTACGCACTGGGGTCGATGTAATCGACTTAATCCGTTTGCCTGTCCTTGTTTGTCCTCTCTCTGTTTAGCTCCTTGTGGGTAGTAAAGAAATAGGTATTTCGTCTGCCGCTACCATCCTTTTCTACTCTAGGCACAAGGCCCAAAATTTATAGGAAGGGATCCAGTCAATTTGATCGATCCCAGTACGCAACTGGTACTTAATATATCGAAGGCGGCGAGCTGGCAGAAACGTTAGCACGCCGGTCGAAATGACTAGCGGTATTTTGTCTGCCGTTACGTTCTGAGTTCAAATTCAGCTGAGGTCGACTTTGCCTTTAATCCTTTCGGGGTCGATGAATTAAGTACCAGTTACGAACTGGAGTCTATATAATCGACTTAATCCGTTTGCCTGGCTTTGTTTGTCCTATCTGTGTTTAGCCCCTTGTGGGTAGTAAAGAAATAGGTATATCGTCTGCCGTTATGTTCTGAGTTCAAATTCCGCTGAGGTTGAATTTGTCTTTCATCATTTCGGGTTCGATAAATTAAGTACCAGTTACGCACTGGGGTCGATGTAATAGACTTAATCATTTTCTCTGTCCTTGTTTGTCCCCTCTGTGTTTAGCCCTTTCTGCTCTCGGCACAAGGCCCGATTTTTGGGGAAAAAAGGTGAGATGATCAGATCGACGCTCGTACGCAACTGGTACTTAATATATCGACTCCGAAAGAATGAAAGGCAAAGTCAAACTCGGTGGAATTCGAACCCAGAGCGTAAAGTCAGATGAAATTACAGCTAAGCATTTCGCCCAGCGTGCTAACGTTTCTGCCAGCTCGCAGTCTTCGACCCCAAAATATTACTGGTGCTTTCTTGAATGTATTAAACTAACTGCAACCAACGATGGACTTTAAACGCAGATTACAGAACTAAAACTATGTAATTATACACCGCAAGGCATTTTAATCCAATGGCATACAACTTCTGCCATTTCAAGCGCTCTCTATGAGAATCATAATTAGATTTCTTCTCATCATTTAACATAAGAAAATGATTGGAATCTTAGACATCTTCATATTTGCATTTATAATTTCGTTTCGACGAAATGAACTTAACGCTTGTCTATCTAGGATTTCATCACTTCGGTGGCGATTATTTAAAACGTTTCGTATTTGATATATTTAATTATATTACTCCATCAGTACAATGTTGACAAAGACGGCAGCTTCGATGGATATTAAGATAATTGAGTGGGGATGGAGGGGGGGTAATGCCATGTAAACGCAGAGGAAAACGCTGCACTTATAATTTTACAAATGGATCAGCAAACACAGACGT